>NW_006239675.1:98831-100794 GCF_000226075.1 Solanum tuberosum | reverse complement strand
AATCAGAGCACATTTTCAAGTGTTGGAGGTTTGAAACTACTGTTTCTTAGAAAATTCAAATGCTTTTGAATGGAGTGAAATGTTGATTCTGCAATTAATTATATTGAAGTTTATGTTACATTCTTGTTATAGCCCCTAAATAATGTATGTAGTCATTCTGAGTCATGAAGTTATCTAAATGTTTTCCTTCAGTCTTTCCACTGCAGACATGGGAAGGCTTATCTCTTCAGTAAGGTGTAAGTCTCTTTGAATTCTGCACACTCAATCACCAGAAATGTTTCTGAACATTTGCACACGCCCAATCTTTATACTTGCAGCATGAAAATCACTAGTGCAACTTACAACTTCTGTTGGTTTTATTCTTGTTAGAGTATGAATTACCATTTATTTCCTCTGATTGTTGTTGAGCTTTACTTGGCATTGATGGGACATGAGTTATTTGTAGCTTGGTTAGATGAATGATGATATTACTAAGGTCAAGCTTATCCATACCTCTGGTACAGAAAGATGAAAAAAGCTACCATATAAATCCTCTTATTTGACCTCCACCCCTTCTTTTACTGGTGTGGACGACACTGTTAAACTAGAAAGTGAAAAAAGATGATTTGAAATGAAAAAAGATTTGGTTTTCAAAAGTTGAGTGCAACTGGAGTATGTGCAAATTATTTGGCTTTTACTCTACGTGGGTCACATAGCTCTCAGGATCTTCGATTTTGTTATTAGCTCCGAGTCATTATTATTATGGAAGGTCACAACCAACCTAGAATATTTGAGTGCACATGAAAAGTTGTGTACAAGGCAGGCTATACCCTGTAGGTTTAGTTTGTTAAAGACATGGTACTTTATATTTATATCTTTATATATTTGTGTCATTGACATTGCTCTCAGGATCTTTGATTTTGTTATCAGCTCTGAGTCATTATTATTATGGAAGGTCATAACTCATAACCAACCTAGAATATTTGAGTGCACATGAAAAGTTGAACAAGGTAGGCTATACCTTGTAGGTTTAGTTTGTTAAAGACATGGTACTTTATATGTATATCTTCATACATTTGTGTCATTGACATTGCTCTCAGGATCTTTGATTTTGTTATCAGCTCTGAGTCATTATTATTATGGAAGGTCATAACTCATAACCAACCTAGAATATTTGAGTGCACATGAAAAGTTGAACAAGGTAGGCTATACCTTGTAGGTTTAGTTTGTTAAAGACATGGTACTTTATATGTATATCTTCATACATTTGTGTCATTGACATTGCTCTCAGGATCTTTGATTTTGTTATCAGCTCTGAGTCATTATTATTATGGAAGGTCATAACTCATAACCAACCTAGAATATTTGAGTGCACATGAAAAGTTGAACAAGGTAGGCTATACCTTGTAGGTTTAGTTTGTTAAAGACATGGTACTTTATATGTATATCTTCATACATTTGTGTCATTGACTATAAAATTAGCACCAGAATTTGATCTATTGGAATCACTATAGAACCTAGTGGGGATTTTACCAGACTATTATATCGTGTACTTTTGAGTGTATTTTCCAGGAGTACAAATATTAACACATCAATATATAGAATAAATTCTTACTTGACTTGTCTTACTTGACTTGGGTTATTTTCCACTTGGTAGCAGCATTACAATAGTTACATGGCTGAAATACATATATTATGCTCAACTTGATTGCTTTCCTGTTCAAGAGTTCTGCTCTTCTCAAATCTCTTCATTTCATTTTATCATTTAGTAGAAACATACAAAATGATAATGCACTTTGTAGTTCTGTATATTCTATACTCCTTTTTTATTCTTTTGACAGGGTGAATGTCACTTCTGGCGAGATAGAAGATAGAGTGATGATGACTGGTATGCACACTGTGGCAGACATTGTCTGCGTCTGTTGTGGGTCAATTGTTGGATGGAAATATGTGAGTATGGAGTGATAAAATGCTAGACATTGTC
>NW_006239675.1:95033-98056 GCF_000226075.1 Solanum tuberosum | reverse complement strand
TCATTGCTTCGATCTTTCCATAGTTGTTTGGTAGTTGGATAGAGTTATGTGGGTATTAGTTATGCAAGTATTACTTATGTAGGGTTTAGTTATGCATGTATTACTTATGCGGGTATTAGTTATGCAGGTATTAGTCAAGCAAGTAGTCTGGACATGAATTTTTGAAATAAAACCAAGACTATAAATTGATTTGCCGTCTACTTTGCCCTTTTCATAACCATCCCATATCCTCCCTGAATGACTCTCATAGACCATTTAGGTCTACCTGTTCAGAAAATAAGAGATTCTCCATAAAGCCCCAATATTTCGATCAAGGCAGTTGCCGAACCATACTACATAGTTCTGGCAACAACAAAAGCTTAAAAAATTAGCACCTTACCCCCATCATCACATCAAAACTTGGTAGAGTTCATAACAGTAAAACTGGTCTGGTATGGTGTGAAGTTTTGTCCAAATGTAAACAGAATGATGTCCAAAACTAGCTAACATTTTTGTCTGACAATCATGGCTTTGTTGTTTTATCAACAAAAATATGACAAGGAAAACTCTCCCTCAACAAAGTTCCAGTAGATAACAACTATTTGGCTACAACTAAGATTATTCAGCAGATGTGTAATGACCTATTCCGTCATTATAATTGTTTAGGGCTATAGTACCCTTGTGTAGATCTCCATGGGTCAAGAGTCGGTAGAAATCTGGAAATTGAAAATCGAGTATGAAAATCTGCTAGTGTTTCACTATAGCGGACACTTTCTTTGTAATAGTAGATCACTATTTCAACCTCATTAACTTCCGTTGAGCAATTCATATGCTCAAAGAATCAATTTTATGGGAGTTTCTAGGTAGGCTAGGTTCATAATTCTATACTAGAAAGACAAAATTTAACGGACTAGAATTGAAAATAATTCATAATTAATTTGCCCCACATGTTGTGCCATCAAAATAATAACCCTAGGTTTCAATGGATAAAATCCTATGGATATTCTTTTCAGTTCTGGGAGGAAACCGAATTATAGAAGAAATGAATGAACGGAAAGCACTTACCTCAAGAGAGAAGAACCCCAAGTCTTGGAAAAATCTCCTCTAGGGTTCTCTGGTCAAATATTTTACATTATGACTAAGTACGGACAAAAACTAACATAAAAACATGAGTTATTGTTTTCCGACCTTCTCTATAGCGAAACTTCACAACTTCGTTATGATCATGCATACTTCCTATTTGATAAAATCATCTTTAAATAATTGATTAAACCTTCTAAAATGGTAAAATTATGTGAGTTTGAAAACTCAAGGCCTTCGTTTGAGAAAGAAGATGATTAATGTGTAGTCATATTTCGAGAATGAATGTTCCTAAGGGGGAAAGGATGTAAATCCCAGATGTTTAAGATTGTCCGTCGTCTCATGTTGAGAACTTACGAGTAATGAGTCTAAATATGAGAGTTTTGTTATAACACCACTTTTGGTTCAATATCTGATTTAAATTGAAATTTTGATAGCAATATATGTTTAATTTCTTCCTAAAATGCCTAAAAATTTATGAAAATTCTTTAGTTCCATTTGAAATTTCTAACTTCTAAACCTCATATATGATTGGACATGCAGACCGTTCCCGTTTCACATGTACAGTCTGTATATATGTCATACCTCAACGATCTAAATTTGATATTTTAATTTTTTTTTTAATTTCAACCTTTTTGCACTCTTTGTACACGATAAGAAATTAACTTTTACATATTCACATTTGCTTTAACATAGCTCGAGTCAAAGCAATGAAATTTAATGACTCAAATTTAATCCAAATTTTTGATGTGTTACAGTTAACCTTGATAAGCCATACCAATTATTGGGCAAAAATATTTGATGTTTGGCTTTCGTAAGATCACAATTCAGATAAAAGTATGAAGTTTTGTCCAAATGAAAATAATGAAAACAGAATGATGTCCAAAACTAGCTAACATTTTGTCCGACACTCATGACTTTATTGTTTTATTGACAAAATATGACAATTTGCATAAAACAACATACTCATTATCCTCAATACAGAAAACTCCCCCTCAACAAAGTTTCAGTAGATAACAACTATTTGACTACAATTAAGATTATTCAGCAAATATGTAACGACTTGTTCCATCGTTATGATTGTTTAGGGTGATAGTACCCTTGTGTAGATCTCAGTGGGTTAAGAGTTGGTAGAAATCTTGAAATGGAAAATCGAGTGTGAAATTCAACTAGTGCTTCACTATAGTGAACACTTTCTTTAAATAGCGAGATTGCTATAACGAAGGAATGCTACATAGAGAAGGTAGCGAAGTTTCGCTATAGTGAAGGTCGGGAAACAGTAACTCGTGTTTTTAAGTTAGTTTTCATTCAAACTTAGTCATAACATAATTTTTTTACCAGAGAACCCTAGAGGAGATTTTTCTAAGACTTGGTGATTTTCTCTCTTGAGGTAAGTGTTTTTTGTTCATTCATTTTTTCCTTCCATACTTCGATGTCCTCCCTGAATTGAAAGATATGCTCTTCATAGGATTTTACACATTGAAACCTATAATTATTATTTTAATGGCACAATATGTGGGGCAGGTTAATTATGAATAATTTTCAATTTTAGTCCATTAAACTGTCTACTAGTATAGAATTATAAACCTAGCCTTAATTATGCATTTGAGGAACCTAGAAATCCCATTAAAATGATTTTTTAAGCATATGAACCGTTCAGGAGAAGTTAATGTGGTTGAAGCTTTATGAATGAGATTGATATGATCATGCAAACCTCCGATTTAATAAAATAGTCTTTAAATAATTGATTAGACCTTCTAAAAAGGTAGAATTATGTGAGTTTGAATGCCCAAGACCTTTGTTTGAGAAAGTAGATGATTAATGTGTTGTCATATTTCGAGGATGAATGATCCCAAGGGAAAAGGATGTAACACACTGGGTGTTTAAGATTGTCTGTCGTCCCATGTTGAAGTGTTACGAGTAACGACCTAAATATGAGAGTTTTATTATAATATCACTTTTGT
>NW_006239675.1:84914-94933 GCF_000226075.1 Solanum tuberosum | reverse complement strand
GTTGGTCCTAATGGTTTACTGTAGATGCATACAGTTATCAGAAAGAAAAAGTATGCCATACATTTCTCTTGTGCTGCTTCTTGTGGGATATTATGAGTACCCTATCTCTTAGATATCAACCATTTGGAAAACTTAAATTCCTACAAATATTTTTGGGCTATGATTTCTTTATCCTAGTAAGGATGCATTAGCTAGCACATGCTCTTATGATGGGGTGTCTGTGATCAGTGTGAGTTGGTTTTTTCTTAAAGATTCTCCTGAGTAATTGTAATAATCAGATTTATTGATATTCCTAGTATTACTAAATGTTATCACACATTTAATCATTATCCAATTTGATGGAATTGTTTAATCTTGAAGAGAATCTTCTATAATTATGCATATTAGGTGTTTTTCTTGGTTTTATGCAGTCATTTATAACTTGGTTGTTCTTGGACAATAATAGAAGGAAACAATGAGGAAAAACATTAATAGACAAAGTTCACAATTTAAAAGTTCATACGACGAAAAACACCAACTTGTAGCTTGCTTTTATTTGAAACCCATAATTTACATTGAACTAAGTAAAAGAAAGATTAAGAAAGGTAAGTCCCATGGAGCGGTTGTTAAACCAACTATGTTGTATTGGTCGGAGTGTTGGTCAGTCAAGAACTCGCATCCTCAGAAGTTGAAGGTAACATAAATGAGGATGCTTAAATGAATGTGTGGGCACATTAGAAGAGACAAGATTAGAAATGAAGATATATGAGGCCAGGTGGGAGTAGCTTCATTGGTGGACAAGATGCGGGAAACAAGGCCAAGATGGTTCGAGCATTCGAAGAGGAGGAACACAAATGCCCTAGTGAAGAGGTGCGAGATGTTGGCAGTGATAGGTTTGAGGAAAGGTAGAGGTAGATCGAGGAAGAATTGGGGAGATGTGATTTTACAATAGATGAAACATCTTCAACTAAATAAGGATATGACTTTTAAATAGGAGAGCATGGAGGTCGAGGATCAGGGTAGACGGTTAGTAGGTAGTTGAGCATTTTCTCTCTTCCTCGTGGTAGATCAGGGTCTAGTCTGGAGTATCTATTTGTTTCCTTACCAGTTATTTTTTTTTATGACAAGGGAAACCCGCAGTCGCTACCCTTTGGGTGCGCATAGGGTAAAACCCCCGCTCCTATGCAATAGCTCGCAAACCACATAGGAGAGGTAACCCGCACTAGGCAAGCCTGGTGCGACGAGCTCGACCCAGAAGGCAAACCCCTTGCTTTCGCTGGCAAGGGGTTTCGAACTTGAGACCTCCAACATGGAAGTCCCAAGCCCAAACCACTGGGCCACCCCGAAGGGTATTTGTTTCCTTACCAGTATTATCCCACTGTCCCAATTTGACACAGTTTAAGAAAAAAAAAAAGGTAGACTTTTGAAACTTGTGGTTTAAAACAAACCTCAGATATTTGTGTGACGGTAAATCAATTTGTTAGAGGTAAAAGGGAAATTTTAAAGTTGTTATTTCTAATTGTAGAAAAGTGACATTTTTTTTGAGGACACACTAAAAAGTCAAGTGTGTCACATAAATTGGGACAAAGGGAGTATTATTTTGCTAGCATACCTTGTTCTTCTATTTTATTTCTATTGTTGTTTCTTTTACTTTTGTTATCTCTAATAATTTTACTGTCAATATTTTTCTTTTTTCAATATTTTCGTAATAGCATTTTACTCTTGCATTTCTTTCAAACCATGTTCTGAAAATTGATTTTTCTTGGGTAACCATGGATTTTTATCTGTAATTTGCTACCTTTGATGCAGTTAACAAATTCTCTCCCAGAGGCCACCTCAAGAAGCAACTTGCATCTAGATAGCTAGCTTCCTCTCCTGGATCAAACACTTCAAGTTCTAGTCTTCGAGGACCATCTTCTTCAGGTGGATATGGCTATTAGACATATGGTATGTACATTCTTTTCACCTTCCTAGATGATCTGTCTTGTTGGCCTTCTTGTTCTCTTATCCTTTCTGGATTTGCTTAACTTTAAAACATTGCTCTTGGACAGGATATAAGGCAGAGAGTCTCGGGTAATCTGCGTCCCTTGATGACTAATATTCCAGCATCCTCTATGTACAGTGTGAGATCAGGGCCGCCTACTAGAGGCAGGACAAGCAGGTCAATTAGCGTGCCTGACTCCCCACTTGCCACTAGCAGTAATGCTAGTTCTGAGGTTAGTGTAAGCAACAACGTTGTGTGGGTTGATGGAAGTGAAATTGATGAAGACATTAGCAGTGAATAAAGGTGCTCGATCACCTGCCAGTGTGCGTGGGAGGTGATGATTGGCTTTCATGCTGCATGATGCTTTCTATGTTTTGGATCGGTGCCAGTTTGAGAGTTCTGACACCTGAATATGATTGTTTCTCTGGAAGAACTGACTGATTTGATTCACCTGACTATGTAAAGATTGATGCACTATCTAGCTGTATTTTGAATCATTGTATTATTAGTCCTGATAATGCCAACGCCTCGTTTTTGTTCATGAGAATTATATCAAGAAAAATAAAAAGCCATGAATTTTTTATGAATTATCATATAGTAGATCTCAACCCCGATGTCTAAAGCTCAAATACATTAGAAATAACTTATACCCTTAACAAATCAAATAGTGCTTTGATGAATTATCAACTAGTGTAGTTCCAATAGAACAATACAGCCATTCATGTTAAGAAAATTCAATCTTTTATGCTCTTTATTGTTGATGGTTTTTTCTCATATATTACTAATAAATATATGAGAAAAAAAAAGAAAACATTTAATTTAAAGTAACTTGAAATTCCAAAGTTGTTCTAGAAGGGAAAATGGTCAAAGAGTTCACATTGAAGACATGCCGACCATTTGATTTATCATTTGCTCAAGTTGTTGATTGTACTCGCCTCATAATTAGCCCTACAAAGACAAAACACCATAAGAAGAATCTATATATCTATATAAAGTTGGATATAAAAAAGGTGATGTGACACCTCTCAATGACCTCCATTGGCATTTATTTATTTTCTCCTTTTTAAAAAACATTTTTTCCTATTTTTCTTATTTATAATGTATTCTATATATATAAAAAAAGAACTCAATAATCACTCATGCATTTAATTCTCTTAATTTTGTTCAGTATTCAGTTTTATTCTCTTAACTAATTAACTAAACCGCGCGGTCCTATTTTTCTATATTAAATTGATATAAAAATTAAGAAATTGCAAATCTAATAGAAAAAAACAATAAAAGAAATAAGAAAAAAAACAATAGAATTAATTAGTTTCGAGAAAAAAGAAGAAGAAGAGAATTATATTTTTTCCTTGAAACAATACAAAGACATATTTTTTATGCACCAATTTTATATACGTTGCTATCTCATTTTTTTTGGATGTTTTAAATTATTTATGTTATTTTACCAATAATTTCTTCTATATAATATTATTTACATTTATAAATTTATTTAACTATTTAAATTTAGAGTTCGTGTAATTTCTCTTACTTATAGTTTAACTTTTTCACAATTATTACTTTATAATATGAGCATATAATAGCTTAAACTTTTTTATATATCCACCCAAAACTTTCATATGAAAAGTATAGAAAGTATAATTCTAAATTCAAGAAAGAAAGTAGAAGTTATATTCAATTCACAGATTCACTAATCAATTAATATTTCGTAGAAAAAGTTACATTAAAAATTAAAAATAATGAATACACAAGAGAGCTCAAATACCAATTTTAATTTGTACAGAAACTTAATAAATTATGTAATTCAAACACTACAGAAATATGAAGAAGTTAAAAATGAATATCAATGATTTCATAAATCAATGTGTGGATGAGTTTTGATTTTCAATAAAGAATATGAAAAATTTGGACAATAAATAATAATATTGTGACTTTTATTCTTATAAATTAATAAAATAAATAAGAAAATAAGGAAAAAAAATTTTAAAAAATTATTATTTTGGCTGGTGCAACATTTTTTGTGTTGTCAACTTTAATCATGGGTTCATCATGAAATGTAATAAATATAAATGAATGTTGAGATTTATTTTTTTTGGAGAGTTACACCTTTCAATTTTTTAAATTAATTTAGTGGGAATTATCTTATACTTTAATTGACTAATTATATAAATATTTTTTAGATTTTTGAAAATTAGATTAAAAAAAAAGAAAAATCTCATAATTAATTAGGAGTGTTAAAGGGGTGATTTTATTTTTATTAAGCTATTTTATATGATATTTCATTAGACTACTCTATTTTAATAAAATTTCATTCTTCAAGGAGAAAATAAAATATTTGAGTGATAAATAATTAACCTTTAAATTTACAATAAATAACAGGAATAAATAGAGTAGTAAAGTTTGAGATATTTAAATTCTTACAATAAATAATAGAATAACGAAGGGAATAGTAATTGTCAACTTTTTTAATAGTAATAATAAATAGAAATATAGTGAAAATTACAACAATAAAAAAAAAGATAAATATTTCACAAGTTGATTCTGCATTGATGTCCAAAGGAATATGAAATCGTGAATGTGTTGTCCTACCATTTGGTAATAACAAAGCCGCTATTCTGGAAGTAGCAACTGGAAGAACTATTTTTGATTCTGATCTCAACTTGGAAATTATTGTATTCCATAAAAATATATTTTCGGTACCACCATGTCCATTTATAAAAAATAGGCGGACTTTTTCATTTACAACTGATGTTATTATTGCTTCATAAGCTATCTTTTGGCAATCATTTAAGAGAGCGAATGATTTATCATGTACTTCCTTTAAGCAACCTTTGTCATATTCTAGTTCCTCATTGATTAGGCGGTTCCCTGTGTCATTCAATTCATCAAAGTAGAATTTGGAAGTGGCATTCCATGTATGTCTTTCAAACTTTTTTCCATCTTCAGAATTATGGTTTCTATCTCAAATAATGTATATGATTCAAGTTGCTTTCAGTTAACTGTAAATCTTCCAATTGAAATCTCTTTCATTGTAATGATGTTATATTTTCTGTTAAAATTTCATAGTTGCTCCTCCAAAGTTTAGATGAATCAAGTGAATTAGTATTGTCACAAACTCATTTCCTGATGCCCAACATGCAGCTTCAGCCAAGCAGTCATTCCATTCTTTATCATCCTCCAATAATCCCAATGCGTAGCAAGCTTCCTTATAAGTATCATACCGGACTCCATTAATTGTTCTTATGCTTTCAAAGGAAGTGCTTCCTTTCACAAAATTAAGTAGCTTTCTCATGTAAAATCGTTCTCCACTTGCAGGATGTGCGAAGTAAATTCTACCAACTGACTTCTCCTTTTTTCTTCTAGTCCATCTTTTTCCCTGTTGCATCCCAGACCCAACGCGTAGGGAAATCTGAATATGTTAGGTCTCGCGCATCCTTATATTCTTTCTTTGCCTCAAACCATTCCGTGAATTTTATTTTTACTATATCAGGTTTATTTAGTATGCTTTCAGGACACCTTTCTTCTTGGAATACTATGGTGTTTTCTTCCTATAAATGGAATGGCAAACACTCAACTACTGGCTCTCTATGATGTATGTCAAATTTAAAGATCCTCCAGCAAGCTTCTGTAGCTGATATGTATCTACAATCTAGATATCTTTTGATCTCATCACGTTCTGTGGCAGTATCTGAACATTCTATACATTCTTGAAAGTTGGAGTAATGTCCCCAACCTTGATAATGGGTAAATCACTACCATTGACAATATGTATTTGTGATGGACCTTGATACTTACAAACATTTTTTAGGATGCTCGTTGAGTTGGTCATATGATTGGAAGCACCTGAATCAACAATCCAAAAATTAGATGTAACATTATTACCTTGTAATCCCAATACTGAAAGGCTGACATGATCATTTGTTGTACCATTTCAGGAGTAAGAACTTGTCCTGAAGATGCGTTATCAATAGTGGAACCATTTATCCCAGCGTGAAAAATATTGACCCTACGATTTTGAGGGTGTGTGGGACACTCTTTGATAATGTATCCTTGTTGTTTACAATAATTATGGAACTTCTTGTTACAATTGCTAGCAATATGACCATATTCCTTGCAACTGTAGCATTGAGTTCTAGTCATATCCCTGCCATTTCCTTTACATTAAGCAGCAAATGCAATAGTGACGTCATTTTCTGTCTTGAAAGCGTTTTGTGTGACAAGACGTTACTCTACGCGAAGTAATTCCCTAAATCAAACATCCAAAGAGGGAGACGAGTCACGATTTATCAAGTTAGAGCGAACACTCTCAAAGTCGGAACGTAATTTCATCAAAATTGGTCTCGCTTGCTTTACTCATGAACTGCTTGAATCACAGATAGAGATTCAGTAAGTATTTGGCATATACAATATCTGTAAATTCAGCCCATAAGTTTTGAAATCCAGAAAAATAATCCTAAACAGAAAGACCTCATTGAGAGTAATTAGCAATTTTGTACTCTAACTGAAAGCATCTTGCGCAATTATCTTGGTTGTAAACCTTTTGTAAATAATCCCACATGGCCTTAGCTGTCTTGTACGGCCCGAGATTAAGAACAATTAGAGGACCAATCGACCCTAAAATCTATGTCATCACTCGAGCATCTTTAATCTTCCATTCACCTAGCTTTGTCAGATCAGTAGGAGTAAAATTGCTTCCATCTATATGGCCCCATAGTTCTTTGCCGGTGACAAATAACTAAAATTGAAACTCCCAAGAATAATATTTTTTTCCAGTGAAACGAACACTAAAGGATTCAAAGTGATGTGAATTCATGCATTTGAATAGCTATGAAAACTACAAAGACTCAAGAAAGCAACTAGAATGACCAAGAACAAAAGTCCTTGGTAGTAGGACTGGTTGTCGACGAACAATCAACCAAAAACCAAGATTTTCAATTTTTTTTTAGAAGAAACCACAGATGACTCTATGAAACAAGACAACCAAGAGAAGGCTCTAATACCATGTTAATTTTCTGTTGATGCCTCTCAAAGTGAGAGAGTCTTTCCATTATATAGAGAGTATAAAGATTACACATATCTAAAGATCTCTCATCTCTATCCCTAAAGATCAGCTATTCTATCTCTATAAATCTGCTTTTCAATCCCTCTAAATCTGCTTTGTTATCCCTCCAAAACACATATTCTATCACAATATTTATTTATCTGATTCTACAACAAATCTATATGATAATACTAATTTATAGCACTATATAATTACATTAATATATACAATTATTTAGATGTCTATCATGCCAACAACCCAGTGGCGGAGCCAGAATTTTCGTCAAGGGTGTTCATACTTTAGGACAAGTAAAAAATAAACCTTGTTGGTCAGATTATAAAGATTGACTATAAAATAGTCATACCTGAATTATTAATTTCTACATAGTGCTCCAAGTTGTTCATACTCTTTACCTGTTCAATATAAAATTAACCAACTATCCAAAATGAAAATTCTTAAAACGAAAACTTACAAAATATCAATGGATAAACTAACGAAGATGAAGTAGGAAAATATATTGACGGATAGTTTCATACACACCAAAATATGTAAAGTGGTAACTACAATTGCACTCGACGACACTTCATCTCTTGAAATGTTTCATAATACACTCATTAGAAACATCTTTAAATATTTTCTCTACATAAGGCACTATGCAACCATCTAAGAATTCATCATCCATTCGATTTTGCAAGTCATTCTTGATAATCTTCATTGCCGAAAAATCTCTTTGAACTGTAGCAGTGACAACAGGTAGAAGCAAAGCAAACTTCACTCAAAGAATTACGAGAGAATAGTTTAAATGCTTCTTTGTCTCAACCAACTTTCTTCAAAGTTCCCAAAGTCCACCCAAATTGGAGAACCTTTCATCAATATCACGAACATCAATAATGTAATTAACAAGTTGATTCTCAAGAGCTCTCATGTTGGACCTATCAAAGTCATCAGGATATAATTCAGCCATGCACATTATCTTATTTATGTCAAAACTAGAAAATGAATCAATTGGATTCAAGCAAGATACTCAATTAAGAAAATCACTTGTCACCTCATTGAAATGGTCATTAAGTTCTTGTAGCTGCCAATCAATGATTTTATAACACACATCCATACGATAATGGTGCAAAGTAGTACAAATAACTACTTTACGTCGTGATCTCCCAACATTAGCATATGGATCATCAAAATTAGGTAATGAAATGCCATGCTTAATACAAAATGCTTCTACTTTTATCTAAGTGAATCCCATCCAATATTTTTTTTTAAGAGAGGATCCCATTCATTATCTCTTAAACAAGAATCATAACATTTGGAATATCTTGCTCCTTTTTCTGTAATGAAACATTAAAATCATTTGTGATTCCTAAAACATCAGTCATCAAATGCAACAAAAAAATAATCTCAAACGTTTGACAACTTATGAGAAATCCCGATGCGCTTGCTCTTTCTTCCAAAGTAGTTGCATTTACAACAAGAGTATCAAGTACATCAACAATAGAGTCAAAGCTACTAATAAAGTTTCCAAATGACTTGTAGTGAGATCCCCAATGAGTATCACCATCTTTAACAAGACCAAGTTCTTGATTCAACCCTATACCCGTTTCTAGTTCACCCATATCCACTGCCATTCGGAGATACATTTTTTGAGATTCTCGAAAATTATCCACACGTTTAAAAGAAGCTCCCAACACATTCAAAATATTTGAAATTAATAATACAAGTTCACCAACTTGAACATGCTTTTTAGAAACCGTAACAAGAGTCAATTGAAGTTGATGAGCAAAACAATGAACAGAATGAGCCGATCTACTTTCTTGTCTAATCAACGTTTTAAGACCACTTAACTCACCTTGCATATTGCATGCCCCATTATAACATTGCCCACGTACATTAGATAAAGTCAAAGAATGGTGAGGAAGCACATCTACAATTGCTTCCTTTTGAGATAAAACACTAGTATCTTTAATACGAACAAGTCCAATAAATGCCTCCATCACAAACCCCTTTTTGTCAACATATCTTAGACAAATAGCCATTTTCTCTTTGCCTGACACGTCTCTAGATTCATCAACCAATAAAACAAAGTAGTCATTATTTATATCCTCTATTATATCCTTAACTATTTCAATCTTACACGTAGTCATAATATCTTTTTGCATGTCATGAGAAGTCATTTTATTATTTTTTGGAGCTTATTCTTGTCATGCCTCGAGCCTACACCCTGGGAGGGACTGGCACTCGAGAACCATTGTTGGCCCCAAGCGAACCCTTGGCCTGACTTACTTACTCAGCGAAAGACTTAACTCATGAAGAAAAATACTTTTAAAGTAAACCAAACTACTCAATAAACATTTAGAATGTATAAAGATAACATTCACTGGCCAAAAGTGGCAACTCAAGTCTCAACCATTAAAACAGGAAATATAAACTCAATAACTAACATTTGACTATCTATGAAGGCTCTAAAACAATTGAGATGGATGTCGGGACAAACCCCACGACATCCTAATGAACTAATAAAATAACTTAAAGCAATAAAATGAGTCCTCTGAAATGCAAGGAGGCTCACCAATTGACTCTAGAGTGCTTACTGGATCAACGATGCGCTGGATGCCGATCCTAGTTACCTGTGTCTGCATCATAATAAGATGAAGGCCAATTGGCATCAGTACATTGAATGTACGAGTATGCGAGTTGGAATGCTAAATACAACATAGGCTTGAAAAGAATCTGAAGAACTTACCTGGCTCAACTCATTTCAATATAAAGCAGTTTAAAACAAGTGCAATATAAAGAAAAGCTATTCAAAACATGATGTCAACTCTGTGTGTATGCAAAAATACAATAAACTATGTATATAAGAATACAATTACTTATGTGGAAGTTTCTCTAACCGACAACCATCACGTAAGAGCTATTGTGATGATTTTTACCTCACGCTGCCAGTGCCATCCTATACATTGCCGAGGGTATAAAACATGAACTACTAAGTGGATCCACTAGTCTATGCGAAAA
>NW_006239675.1:82014-84113 GCF_000226075.1 Solanum tuberosum | reverse complement strand
AAACTCCAACAACACAACCCACAAGAATTCAATGAATTTCATCAAGAACTCAAGGATTTACTTCCTAATCTAATAACTTTGCTGAAATTGAATCATGATTGGTGCGTGGGTGAACTAACCCAACGCTATGTGATCTCAGATACCTTGTATGGATCACCCCCGATGAAATACACTAAGCTAAACTAGACGATCTTGACGGATCTTGCTTCTCTTCTCCTTTCTCCTATTTTTTTCTCTTCTCTCCAAGCCCTAGCGTATTTTGGTAAAAGCATAAACTGATATAATTCTGATTAGTCCCTAACTTAATTACCAAAAACGTAATAAATTAATAGGGCAAGGAAAAGACCAAACTACCCTTTAAAAATCCGGATTGGACTTTCCTTATTCCAACAACCCAACATTCAAAGGGCATATAACTCACTCATACAAACTCGGAATCATCCAAACTAAGCGACGTTGTAAAGATCATTCCAAGAGTTTTGCTACCATATCTCGAAGTACCTCTAAATCATCCTGAGCTAGAAGTTATGACCGTTTTAAGTTGGCTAAAACTCAATTTATTCTAACTTAAACAAAATTTCCAAATTTTCATTTTTTCCAAAAATGACTATTTCCAATTATTAGCTTCTTCCTAGTTATTTCAAATTGTGAGATGTTACAATATCTCCCCCTTGGGAACATTCGTCCTTGAATGAGATTACTCTTATTAGGCTAAGGGTGTAACATGCAACATTCAGTTCAAGCACCCACAAGCAAATGGAAAACAACATGCCAACTTATAAATAAAGACCAAGAAAGGATTAGTACCTTAATTTGGAACTTGTCTGGATTCGAAGAGATGTGGATATCTCTTCTTCATATCCTCCCCAGCTTCCCAAGTAGCTTCCTCAGCAAATTGGTTCTTCCAAAGGACTTTGATTGATGCTACCTCTTTTGTTCTCAACTTGCAAACTTGGCGATCTAGAATCTGAACAAGAATCTCCTCATAAGATAAGCTATCCTTGATTCCAATATCTTCAGTTTGTATGATCAATGAAGGATCGCCCATGCACTTCTTCAACATGGATATATGAAATATTGGATGAACCTCGAGTAACTCTTGTGGTAGCTCCAACTCAAAAGCTACTTTGCCAATCCTCTAGGCTATTTTATAAGGTCCAATATACCGGGGACTAAGTTTCCCCTTCTTACCAAAACTCATAACACCCTTCATGGGTGAAACTTTCAAAAATANNCCTTCATGGGGGACTAAGTTTCCCCTTCTTACCAAACCTCATAACATCCTTCATGGGTGAAACTTTAAGATATACCCAATCATCTACTTCAAATTCTAACTCCTTTCTCCTAACATCAGTGTAGGATTTTTGACGACTCTGTGCCGTTTTCAACCTCTCTTGAATTACTTTCACCTTCTCCGTAGCTTGATGAACCAAATCTGGTCCTATCAACCCTGCTTCACACCAACTTCAAACCATCCAATAGGAGATCTGTATCTTCTCCCATAAAGAGCTTCATAAGGAGTCATTTGGATGCTCGAGTGGTAACTATTGTTGTAAGAAAACTCAATGAGAGGTAGGTGATCATCCCAATTCCCTTTGAAATCAATCACACAAGCCCTCAACATATCTTCTCAGGTCTGAATAGTGCGCTCTGTTTGCCCATTTGTCTGAGGATGAAAGGCAATACTTAAGTTCACCTTTGAACCCAAGCCTTTTTGGAATGACTTCCAAAACCGTGCAGTAAATTGCGCACCTCTGTTTGAAATAATGGAGATCGAACCCCATGAAGTCTTACCACTTCTTGAAGTTACAACTTAGCATAGTCTTCTGTCGAATGTGTAGTCTTTACCAGCAAAAAGTGGGTTGATTTTGTCATTTTGTCGACAATCACCCAAATAGAATCATGATGCCTGCGAGACCTTGGTAAACCTGTGATGAAGTCCATATTAATCATTCCCACTTCCATTCTGGAAGTTCTATATTCTGAGCCAAACCACCGAGCCTTTGGTGCTCTACTTTAACTTGTTGACAATTTAGGCACTTAGCAACAAATTCTGCAATGCCCTTCTTCATACTATTCCACCAATACACCTCTCTCAA
>NW_006239675.1:79912-81790 GCF_000226075.1 Solanum tuberosum | reverse complement strand
CCTTCAATTCAAGCAAAATAGGATCTTGGTCTTGCTTTTATTTCACTTTTGACACTGATGAAGATTCGGCCCCATTCATCACCACTACTTATCCTTCTATGGAATCCATTAGTCAGACTCCTAAGCGTGTAAGTCTATGCACATCTTTCGCTAACTCTCACTTTTCCTCCTCAACATGGGCAGTACTACCCATAGACAACCTGCTCAAGGCATCAGCAACAACATTAGCCTTACCTGGGTGGTAAAGAATACTCAGGTCAGAATCCTTGAGTAATTCTAACCACCTCTTTTGTCTGAGATTAAGCTCTATCTGAGTAAACAGATATTGAAGACTCTTGTGATCAGTAAATACATAAACATGAACACCATACAAATAATGACGCCATATCTTCAAAGCAAATACTACGGCAGCCAACTCTAAGTCATGGGTTGGGTAATTTTGCTCATGAACTTTTAACTATCTAGAGGCATAAGTTATAACTTTGCCATTCTGCATTAACACGCAACCCAAACCAAATCTAGATGCATCGCAGTACACCACAAAACCTTGAGTACCCTCTGGTAAAGTTAACACTGGCAGTAGTCAACCTTTTTTTCAATTCCTAAAAGCTTTTCTCACAAGCTTCAGACCATTGAAACTTCATTGTTTTCTAAGTCAACTTGGCTAAAGGAGACTAAATGGATGAGAACCCTTCTACAAACCTTCTATAATAGCCAGCCAAACCAGAGAAACTCGTAATATCAGTTGGAGATGTGGGTCTAGGCCAATTCTGCACTGCCTCAATCTTTTGGGTATCAACTCTATTCCATCACCGGAAACTGTGTGGCCTAAGAACGCCACAGACTCAAGCCAAAACTCACATTTAGAGAACTTAGCATATAACTCTTTATCTTTCAAAGTCTTTTGAGAACTATTCTAAGATGGCTAACATGATCTTCTTCATTCCTTGAATAGATTAGTATGTCATCAATGAAGACGATAACAAACATATCTAAATAAGGTTTGAAAACTCTATTCATAAGGTCCATGAATGATGTAGGTGCATTAGTTAAATCGAACGATATGACCAAAAACTTATAATGACCATAACGGGTCCTGAATGCTGTCTTGGGAATATCACATTCCCTTACTTTCAACTGATGGTAGCCAGATCTGAGGTCTATTTTTGAAAAACAAGAAGCACCCAGAAGCTGATCGAAAAGATCATCAATTCTCGAAAGAGGATACTTATTCTTGATGGTAACCTTGTTCAACTGGCGATAATCTATACACATTCTAAGGGAACCATCCTTCTTCCTCACAAATAAGACCATAGCTCCCTAAGGAGAGACACATGGTCGAATAAACCCTTTCTCTAAAAGATCTTTCAACTGCTCTTTTAACTCTTTCAACTCTTTCAACTCTGTTGGTGCCATCCTATATGGCGGAATAGAGGTAGGACGGGTATCTGGAAGAACATCTATACCGAAGTCTATCTCTCTCAGGAGGGACTTCGGGAAGATCATCTAGAAAGACTTCTAGAAACTCTTTAACTATATGAACTGACTGAATGTGAGGTATCTTAACACTAAAGTCATTAACTCGGACTAAGTGATAGACACACCCCTTGGAAACTAACTTTCTCGCCTTAAGGTATGCAATAAAACGACTCTTAGGCACTGCTGAACTGCTCTTCAACTCTATAATTGGCTCACTGGAAACTAAAACTTGACTACTTGAGTTCTATAATCTATTGATGCATAACATGCATGAAGCCAGTCCATACCTAGAATGACATCAAAATCTACCAAATCTAACTCAACTAAGTCAGCCATGGTAATCTTGTGATTGACGGAAACGGGACAATCACGATAGACTCTCTCTACTAGAATAGACTC
>NW_006239675.1:71167-72417 GCF_000226075.1 Solanum tuberosum | reverse complement strand
AAGCAACTAGTGGAGCCATCACGACACACCCCTGAGTGGATCCTACCACACTTAGCACATGCATGAGTCTTAGTACCCCCTTGTGCCTTACTACCTTGCGAATGCGCATGTCTAGCTGTATAGTTCGGAGAATTCTAACTATTGTTCTCACATTTGTTCCTTGGTGCAGGTGCACTAGAAGATGATGGAGCAGGTCGTTTCTGCTTATGTTGGAAAGAAGATTGGTTCACATTACTCTTTTGCTGCCCAGATTCATTCCCTGATGCCCTAGCCCTCTTATGCTCAAACTCTTCTCTATCCTTCAACTGGTTTTTCTCAACTTGTTGCAAATTGATCATCAACCTTGCTATGCCCTGTAACCTATTAGCATGGCTTCCTTACTTTCGTTATTTGGCAGATGAGGCAACCCAACAACGAATAAACTCATCCTGCTCCTCATGTCAGCAACCATCTTTTTGCTTCTCTTACCTCACGAGGAAAGAAATGCCCCATGAAAGCACTCTTAAAACAGTCCAACTCACAATCGGTTACCCGTGAGCACGAGTTAGAAAGAAACTTTTTAGAGATAAAACTCTAACGCACGAAATAAGTATGAAAGAAGTGAAGGAATTTCCAAAATGTTGCAGCCTCTTAATTATAGATGTGGAATGCTTCATACCGATAACTAGGACTCTACAGACACGGCTTCATAGACTCCCTAGGACTCTTGAACTCTGTGCTCTGATACTAAGTTTGTCACTCCCCAAACCTACAGCTTGGGCAGGACTGGCACTCGAGAACCATTGTTGGCCCCCAAGCGAACCCTTGGCCTGGCTTACTTACTCAGTGAAAGACTTAACTCAGGAATAAAAATACTTTTAAAGTAAACTGAACTGCTCAATAAACACTTAGAATGTATCAAGATAACATTCACTGGCCAAAAGTGGCAACTCATGTCTCAAGCATTAAAACTGGAAATAGAAACTCAATAACTAACATTTGAGTTTCTATGAAGCCTCTAAAACAACTGATATGGATGTCGGGATAAACCCCATGACATCCTAATGAACTAATAAAATAACTGAAAGCAATAAAGGGAGTCCTCCGGAATGCAATGAGGCTCACCAACTGACTCTGGAGTGCTCACTGGATCAACGATGCGTTGGATGCCGATCCTAGTTACCTGTGTCTGCATCATAATAAGATGCAGGCCAACTGGCATCAGTACATTGAATGTACGAGTATGCGAGCTGGGAAGCTAACCACAATTA
>NW_006239675.1:46950-69731 GCF_000226075.1 Solanum tuberosum | reverse complement strand
TGATTAGACCCTAACTTAATTACCAAAAATGAAATAAAATAATTGGGCAAGGAAAAGACCAAACTACCCTTTCAAAATCTGGATTGGACTTTCCTTATTCCAACAGCCCAACTTCCGAAGGGCATAACTCACTCATACAAACTTGGAATCACGCAAACTCAGCGGCGTTGTTAAGATCATTCCAAGAGCTTTCCTACCATATCTAGAAGTACCTATAACTCATCCTGAGATATAAGTTATGGCCGTTTGAAGTTGGCCAAAACTCAACTTATTCTAACTTAACAAAAAATCCAGATTTTCATTCTTTCCAAAAATGACTATTTCCAATTATTAGTAAAGTATATTGATTTGAAAGTAAATCCCTTGAATTCTTGATAAAGTTCGTCGTTCTTGAAGGTTTAGCTGGTGGATTTCGACACGGGTTGATCCCTAAAGAGGTATGTGAGTCTTTCATACCGTTGGGTTCGTTCACCCACACGCCAAGCATGTTTATTTCAACGAAGTTTGTTCTAGAAAGTTGAAAGTTGATGAATCTTGAATGGAGTTCTTGAATTTGTTTTCCATTCTTGAATTGGGCTGAACTGAGAAGTTTCTGAGATCTTTGAGTCGAGATTTAAAGTTGTTTTGAGTTAGGTTCATAGGTACATATGCTGGGTATCTGAATTTAAAGAAAAATTGAGAAGGCTAGTCGAGTTTAGGTGAATTGGGACTGGAAAACAAAAGAAGGAAAAAGCTGGGTTAATCTGGGTAGTGGGGCCGCATCACGGACCTGCTCCTCAGATTTCAAAAAAATCTCTTCGCGTAGCGGAGCGGTCACGGACCGTTCTAACTAAAAAAATATTTTTGCGACCAAAATTTAACTACCTCTCCGCGGACCATCCTCAGATAGTGATTTTTTTTTAATCTTTTCTCATGTTTACCTATCTTAAATCATTCCTAAACATCATGAGATCTTTCCTATCATAAAACACAATCCTTGAATCCATAATTCAATTCAAGGGAAGTTAAGAGTCAAGTCAAGAGAAGTTCATAAAGTTTTCCAAAAGTTTTTTACAGATGATTTAACTTTGTTTTGAGACTTGAGTTTTAAGTTCAGTAAAGATTAAGTTGAAGTTCATTTCTTCAAAAGTATGTGGGGACTATGTATTCCCAAAGAGTTTAAAATGTTTTCACATTTAAACAAGTAAGGAAACTTTGATTTCCAAAGATCCTTTGAGCTAGTTTTCAGAAAAGAGTAAATGCTTTCACAATTAAGCAAGAAGGGAAACTTCGATTTCCAAAGAGGCTTTGAGCTAGTTTTCAGAAAAGAGTAAATGCTTTCACAATTAAGCAAGAAGGGAAACTTCGATTTCCAAGATAGCCTTTGAGCTAAGTTTTGAGCAATTATCTCAAACCATAGAAAGAAGTTATGTTTTTAAAACATAAAGAGCTAGTATATTTTGGGTGTAGTATTGAGCACCGATATGGGGGAGAGTTCAGAGAACTTCAAGCCGCCCTAAACCATGTAGACACCATGGGTAGAAAAAGGGTCATACTTTTTAGATGATTCCTTTAGTCCTTTTAGCATAGACTAGTGGATCCACTTAGTAGTTCAGGTTCTATACCCCCGGCAAGGTATAGGACGACCATGGTAGCGTGAGGCAAAACATTGTATCATCACAATAACTCTTACGTGATGGTTGTCGATTAGAGAAACTCACATAGAAGTAATTATATTCTTATATACACAATTTATTGTATTTTTACATACATTTCAGGGTTATATGTATCTTTGCATACACACAGAGTTGACATCATGTTTTAAATAGCTTTTGTTTATATTGCACTTGTTTTAAACTGCTTTATATTGAAATTAGTTCAGTTATGTTGAGTTGAGTTGAGCAAGGTAAGTTCTTCAGATTTCTTTTTCAAGTTTTATGTTGTGTTTAGCATTCCAACTTGCATACTCGTACATTCAATGTAATGATGTCATGGCCTGCATCTTATTATGATGCAGACACAGGTAACAAGGATCAGCATCCAGCGCATCGTTGATCCAGTTGAGAACTCAGAGTCAGTTGGTGAGCCTCTTTACTTTCCGAAGAATCCCTTTGGATATGTTTTGTTTTATTGCTTGCTTATTTCAGTTGTTAGGATGATCGGGGGTCTTGTCCTGATTTCCCTTAGAGTTTAGAGGCTTAATAGACAGAGTTAGTTGATGTTAGTTCATGAGTCTTTACTTTTCCTTTTTAGTTAAGTTGAGACTTGAGTTGCCACTTTGGCAGTGAATGTTATTTATTACATTCTAAGTTATTTATTGAGCAGTTCAGTGTACTATTTTAAAAGTATTTATCTTGAGTAAAGTCTTTCGTTGTGTAAGAAAGTCAGGTCAAGGGTTCGCTTGGGTACAATAATGGTTCTCGAGTGGCAGTCCCTCCCAGGGTGTAGGCTCGGGGCGTGACAAACTTACCTCTCCGCGTCGCGGACCCATCCTCATATAGTGATTTTTTAATCTTTTCTCATGTTTAGCTATCTAAAATCATTCCTAAACATCATGAGATCTTTCCTATCATAAAACACAATCCTTGAATCCATAATTCAATTCAAGGAAAGTTAAGAGTCAAGTCAAGAGAAGTTCCTAAAGTTTTCCAAAAGTCTTCTACAAATGATTTAACTTTGTTTTAAGACTTGAGTTTTGAGTTCAGTAAAGAGTAAAGTTGAAGTTCATTTCTTCAAAAGTATATGGGGACTGTGTATTCCCAAAGAGTTTAATATGTTTTCACATTTAAACAAGTAAGGAAACTTTGATTTCCAAAGAGCCTTTGAGCTAGTTTTTAGAAAAAAGTAATTGCTTTCATAGTTAAGCAAGAAGGGAAACTTTGATTTCCAAAGGGACTTTGAGCTAGTTTTCCGAAAAAGAGTAAATGCTTTCATAATTAAGCAAGAAGGGAAACTGAGTTTTCCAAGATATCCTTTGAGATAAGTTTTGAGCAATTATCTCAAATACAGAAAGAAGTTATGTTTTTAAAACATAAAGAGCTAGTATATTTTGGGAGTAGTATTGAGCACCGATATGGGGGAGAGTTTAGAGAATTTCGAGCCTCCCTAAACCATGTAGCCACCATGGATAGAAACAGGGTCATACTTTTTAGATGATTCCTTTAGTGATTTTTAGCATAGACTAGTGAATCTTCTTAGTAGTTCAGGTTCTATACCCCCGGCAGGGTGTAGGACGTCCCTGGCAGCGTGAGAAAAAACATTGTATCATCACAATAACTCTTACGTGATGGTTGTCGGTTAGAGAAACTCACATAGAAGTAATTATATTCTTTTATACACAGTTTATTGTATTTTTACATATATTTCAGGGTAATATGTATATTTGCATACACACAGAGTTGACATCATGTTTTAAACAACATTTCTTTATATTGCACTTGTTTTAAACTATTTTATATTGAAATGAGTTCAGTTATGTTGAGTTGAGTTAAGCCAGGTAAGTTTTTAAGATTCTTTTCAAGCCTATGTTGTGTTTAACATTCCAACTCGCATACTCATACATTTAATGTACTGATGCCAGTTGGCATACATCTTATTATGATGCAGACACATGTAACTAGGATCAGCATCCAACGCATTGTTGATCCAGTTGAGCACTCAAAGTCAGTTGGTGAGCCTCCTTGCTTTTCGGAGGATCCCTTTGGTTATGTTTTGTTTTATTGCTTGCTTATTTCAGTTGTTAGGATGATCGGGGGTCTTGTCCTGACACCCCTCAGAGTTTAGAGGCTTTATGGATAGAGTTAGTTGATGTTAGTTCATGAGTCTTTACTTTTCCTTTTTAGTTAAGTTGAGACTTTAGTTGCCACTTTGGCAGTGAATGTTATTTATTACATTCTAAGTTATTTATTGAGAAGTTCAGTGTACTATTTTTAAATTATTTATCTTGAGTAAAGTCTTTCGATGAGTAAGAAAGTCAAGCCAAGGGTTCGCTTGGGGACATCAATGGTTCTCGAGTGCCTGTCCCGCCCAGGGTGTAGGCTCGGGGAGTGACAAACTTACTTTTCCGCGTCGCGAACCCATCCTCAGATGGTGATTTTTCTTTATATTTTCTCATGTTTAGCTATCTAAAATCATTCCTACACATCACGAGATCGTTCCTATCATAAAACACAATCCTTGAATCCATAATTCAATTCAAGGAAAGTTAAGAGTCAAGTCAAGAGAAGTTCATAAAGTTTTCCAGAAGTATTTTACAAATGATTTAACTTTGTTTTAAGACTTGAGTTTTGAGTTCAGTAAAGAGTAACGTTGAAGTTCATTTCTTCAATAGTATATGGGGACTATTTATTCCCAACGAGTTTAAAATGTTTTCACATTTAAACAAGTAAGGAAACTTTGATTTCCAAATAGCCTTTTAGCTAGTTTTTAGAAAAGAGTAAATGCTTTCACAATTAAGCAAGAAGGGAAACTTTGATTTCCAAAGAGCCTTTGAGCTAGTTTTCAGAAAAGAGTAAATGTTTTCACAATTAAGAAAGAAGGGAAACTGAGATTTCCGAGATAGCCTTTGATCTAAGTTTTGAGAAATTACCTCAAACCACAGAAAGAAGTTATGTTTTTAAAACATAAAGAGCTAGTATATTTTGGGAGTAGTATTGAGCACCGATATGGGGGAAAGTTCAGAGAACTCTGAGCCACCATAAACCATGTAGCCACCATTGGTAGAAAAAGGTCATACATTTTAGATGATTCATTTAGTGCTTTTTAGCATAGACTAGTGGATCCACTTAGTAGTTCAGGTTATATACCCCTGGCAAGGTATAGGATGTCCCTGGTAGCGTGAGGCAAAATGATGTATCATCATAATAGCTTTTACGTGATAGTTGTTGATTAGAGACACTCCCACAGAAGTAATTATATTCTTATATACACAGTTTATTGTATTCTTACATACATTTCTGGGTGATATGTATCTTTGCATTCACACAGAGTTGACATCATGTTTTAAACAACATTTCTTTATATTGCACTTGTTTTAAACTGTTTTATATTGAAATGAGTTCAGTTATGTTGTGTTGAGTTGAGCCAGGTTAGTTTTTAAGATTCTTTTCAAGCCTATGTTGTGTTTAGCATTCCAACTCGCATATTCGTACATTCAATGTACTGGTGCCAGTTGGCCTGCATCTTATTATGATGCAGACACATGTAACTAGGATCAGCATCCAGTGCATCGTTGATCCAGTTGAGCACTAAAGTCAGTTGGTGAGCCTCCTTGCTTTCCGGAGGATCCCTTTTGTTATGTTTTGTTTTATTGCTTGCTTATTTCAATTGTTAGGATGATCGGGGGTCTTGTCCTGACATCCCTCATAATTTAGAGGCTTCATAGATAGAGTTAGTTGATGTTAGTTCATGAGTCTTTAATGTTCCTTTTCAGTTAAGTTGAGACTTGAGTTGCCACTTTGGCAGTGAATGTTATTTATTACATTCTAAGTTATTTATTGAGCAGTTCAGTGTACTATTTTAAAATTATTTATCTTGAGTAAAGTCTTCCACTGAGTAAGAAAGTCAGGCCTAGGGTTCGCTTGGGGCTAGGAATGGTTCTCGAGTGCCGACCACGTCCAGGGTGTTGGCTCGGGGCCTGACACAATTCTAACATAAAAGGTTTAATTGCATCACATCTAGCAGCATTCCAAGAAAGAACTTCAATAAAATTACCCTTGTTCAATGATGATTCACTCTCGTCATGACCACGGAATGCAAAACCTTGATTCAAGAGAAATCTTACCACATCGATTGAAGCGTTTAAGCGAACCTGATATTCATGCTTACTTTTATCATCCAACTTGTAAAATATGTCTTGAATGGATTGTTGTTCTCACATGAGATCTTCACACTTTCTTTTGGATTGATTATGAACGTTATTCGGTGGACCAATATGTGTAACAAAGTTATCCTTTATATGTCAATTTGTAATCCCTTAGTCGAAAATACCACCACCTTGATTGATGTTTTCTCCTTGAAATATAACAAGGCAAACAATAAGCATCATCGTACTATTACTGTATTCCAACCATTCACGATCCAAAAAAATAGTTTGAGGAAATTGGTGAGTTCGAGGTTGACAAGGACTTTTAATGATGTATGCCCTCCTTATCTCATCACGAAGGTTTGGATGATAATTCAAAATTGGAGTTTTTTCAGTCCGGATCAACCTTTAAATCATTTACATCAAATTCTTGTCTTTGGGAAGAGTGAGATGGTTTTTCTATTTGGTCGACAATTTCATCTTGGTGTAGTTGATTTTGATTTTGAGGTGCCAAACTTGTTTTGGGTACTCTAAAAAATATTTCTCCAAGCTCATTGAACTTCAAACTGAAACAACATTCAAGTATACCACACTTATTAAAAATCAATCCACAATACACCAAATACTTGATCGATACTCGAATAAATAAAGTAGCTTTCAACATAAAAATTAAGATATACAACACATGATTAGAAAAAATTAAACTAAAGGAAAAAAGAATTAAGAAATACCTTTTCACACTCCAATGACGGTTGAGGAAGAAATATACAATGATTAAAGCTTCTAATTTCTTAAAACTTGCAAATATGTATGAAAATTGAGAAGAGAGAAAGGTAAAGAGTAAAGCTGTAAGGGGTTTTTGGGAGAAGGAGAAGACAAAAAACTAAAAGGAAAAGACAAATAACTATGAATCTATTCTTTTTTTAAATTAAGAAAAATCAAAAGAAGACCTTTAGCTTTTCTTACCACTTAAAAAAGGTCACTTTTGTACTTTTTTTTAAGAGAACAACGGAACAAAAATAAAATAAACGAAACGCTCAAGCCTGGGCTCGAACCCAGGCCACAACAGCCTAAGTTTTGCCTTTTTAAGATAAAAAATGGAATAACAAAAAAAATTAAACAAAACACCTAAACTCAGGCTCGAACTTGGAATACTGAGGCGGCCTTACACAGGCTTAACCGCTGGGATATCTACCTTTACTTTGTCAAGGGTGTTCAACAATTAATATATATTCAAAAATATCGATATTTAGTATATATACTCTCAAAAAATTTCCGACGAAGGTTGTTCATCTGACCACGCTCGCCAAGCCATAGCAACCATCACCCCAATATTACGTTTCACCCTTTCATAGTCATAGGCAGCTTCAAATTCGTCGTCATTGGTAGTGACTTGCCTAGCTTTTTGTTCCTGGTAGCAAAGAATAGTGATGCTTCAGATTTGTAATTCAAAATATTGTAGAAGGAAGTTGCTTCAATTGACAAACATAAATAAGTATGTGAATATTACTATTAAGTTAATACGGAAAGAGAGCACTAGAGTTAATTGGTTATACAACTAGCGGCACTAGACAAACCTTAGAGTTGAACCTCTGTTGTGTCCATTTATTGAGATCATCTACTTTCACCACACAATCATAATTCAACCATTCGAGACTCGGTGTACTCACAGATATTCCCTGTTGAACAATCGTCTTCATTTTGGGGCAGTCATCAATCCACACTCTTATGAGAAATGGAAATTTAAGAGCATGATCCGTCAGAAAGAAATGCCCCAGCTTAGGCAGCTTATTAAGACTCAATTCTTCCAATAGGGGAAATAAGGTCATGGTTCCTTCTCCTTGTTGTTCCTCTTTTGTGATCACTTCTTCCATTGATTGACAATCATATATAGATAGTATATGGAGATTCAGAAAACTTCTGGCCATTGATGGAGACATCAAGTTTCTCGATTTTCCACAATGTCATAGTTTCAATGTTTCAAGTTTGCTAAAGTAGGCACTTGGATATTGATGAGAGTAAATAGAACTTATATTGTTAGTCTTCTTGATATATTGATATTCCAGGCTCGGACAAGAAACCTGCAAACATTGAAGGGATGAAGTAGCAAACTTTATTATTATGTTGCAAATACACTTGGAGCTCTAAATTACTATACTTGTGGATTTCTTCATCTTTGACATTTTCTACTTGAACAAAAAAATGCGACATTTGAAGAAACTGCCATTACACTTCATTTTATTTTAGAGGTAACGATCAATATCACACTGATCTATGTGGTGCGGTGAATGAGATTGCTTCTTTTTTTAGTCACATGTTTCAAACTTGAATGTCTGTATATTGTGCAAATTCAAATTAGTTGGAATTTAATACGGATATTGAATTCAAAAAAGGTCAATAATACATTTAAAATATTACTTCATCTGTCCTATTTTATGTGACACTATTCAACTTGACACATGGTGGTGGATGAGTTGGTCTTGGAACACCAATAATATTACAAGAAACAAAGTCGTTCACACTTAACAGTAGTCAATTGCAAAACTCACGAGGGACCTACTTCTTATCAATATATATAATAATTAGTTATACAGCTAGAGGCACACGACAAACCTTAGAATTGAACATGGCTTTATTGAGATCAACTGCTTTCAACTCATCATCATTGTTCACACTTTCGAGACTCGGTGTACTCACATATATTCTTTGTTGGAGAAACGTCTTCATTTCAGGGCAGTCATGTATCTTCACTTTTCTGAGAAATGGAAATTGAAGAGCATGCTTTGTCAGAAAGAAATGCCCCAACTTAGGCATCCTTAGAAGGTATAGTTCTTCCAATAGGGGAAATAAGGTCATGATTCCTTCTCCTTGTTGTTCCTCTTTTGTGATCACTTCTTCTATTGATGGACATTTTTCTATCCATAAACTTTGGAGATTTAGAAGACCTCTTGCCACTGATGGAGACATCAAGTTTCTCAATTTTTTACAACAAGATACATACAATATTTGAAGTTTGCTGAAGTATGCAGTTGGAAGTTGGTGAGAGCATAGAGCATTTATGCTGTCAGCCCAATAGATATATAGCTCTTCCAAGTTGGGACAAGAAACCTGCAAACATTGAAGTATCAAACTTTGATGCATATATACTTTGGAGCTATTGGAAGAAAACACTAGGTCATAAGTGGAGAAGCCAAACGTGCTTAGACACATTTATATATTTTTAAAAGCGAAATATATATATATAATATTGTATATGAGATCATTTTCGAAATATATAAAAATAATGGGCCGGGTTTAGGGGTAAAGGAAAACTAAGAAAATACCTCATAAAAGCAAAATAATTACAAATTTATAATCCTTTACATTCATACCCCACTAAATAATTACACTATATACCCCCTTAACTTATCAGTATCATATACTATATTGGTATCATTAATGCTGATAATTTTGCTTAACTTATACTAAATCAGTATCATATACTGTATTGGTATCATTAAGACTGATAATTTCTCTTAACCTATACTAAATCAGTAAATATATATATAGTGTAATGGTATCATTAAGGTTTCTTGTTCAGAAATTACTCATTAGTCAATGATACTATAAGAGTATATGTATATTTTTGTGGTATCATTAAGATTGTTTTGTTCAGAAATTACTTATTAGTCAATGATACTATGAGAGTACATATATATATATGTGGTATCATTAAGGTTTCTTATTTACACCATACTCATTAGTCAATGATACTATAAGAGTGTGTGTGTGTATATATATATATATATATAAATATTTGTGGTATCATTAAGGTTTCTTGTTCACACCCTACTCATTAATCAATGATACTATAAGAGTTCATATATATTGTTGTGAAATCATTAAGGTTTTCCGTTCACACTCTATAGTACTCATTGGTAAATGATATTGTAAGAGTATATATTACCAAATTGAATATATATAAATATATCTTTGTATTTATTTTTATCTTTGAAAAAAGGAAGAGGATAAAATAAAGAAAACGATTAATAAAAGAAGAAGCTGAAAAGATAAAGTAATTAAATTAGTTCGGCATGAGGGGGGAACGAAAAAAATAAAGAAATGGTAAAAAAGAAATAAAGTTAAATCATTAAGTAATAGCTAAGAATTATCAATTGGGTATGCGGGTAATTATTTACTATTAAATGGGTATTGTTGTAGTTAGATTAAGATGGGGTATATTCGGGTTATTAGTTTCATTTTAATAGGTATTTGATGTAGTTTTCCCTAAAAAGAGAGTGAGACAGATTTTGAAAACCACGTGACATTTTCGAAATTAAAAAATTGATATTATATATATGTATTAATTAAGTAAATATTGATATGTTAACGAAAAGGGTAAATATGCTCTTTCTATTAGACAGTGGGGTATATATGCACCACTTTATTAGCGAGAGGTATATCTGCTCTAAATCGCAAAGTTGAGCAGTATATTTGCTCATTTTTCCTTAATTCAATGAATAATTTGGGTATCATACATCTGCTTGTAAAATTTATCATAGATGCCTATTTTTATTTTTATTTTGGCAGATACGAAGGGTCAAAATGTCCTTTTTCCGAATAAATATATTATTTATTTTCTTTTGAACATTCTTTTCCTAATAATATTTTTTATTAACAAGTGTTTATCCTACTTCAATTCGGAAAAAAATTGAAAATATTTATTTTATTATTATTATCTAAATAAAAATTAATGATGGATTTGCTATGATTTATATGTATAATGGTATATATTATCCATTAAAAGGGTACATGAAATTATTCTATTTAAATTGATAAAATGAGATTACGAAGAAAGAAGTTATTTCCTACATTTTTATTAGTTAAAGTGATTTTAAAATAAAGAAAACAAGAATAGAGTTCTTTAAAAGTAATAATTTTATCTGGAATAAGATTTGTTTAAAAAGAAAATAAATAATTTATTTATTCAGAAAATGACATTTTTGACCTATTTAATAACAATAGAGACATTTTTGGATCAAACTATTAATGGCAAGGACATTTTTTGACCAAAGTGTTGAGGGCAAAATCATTTTTTAACCAAACTATACTCATAATGTGAATCAAATGAAACTAATGATCACTTTTCAACTTTGACAGGACAAGCTAACATAAATTTTCTTCCACCAAATAATGCTCATGTAGGTGGCTGGATTTACAGGTGGAAGAAAGATGCCAACCATGATGCAGAGCTAACAACAAAATGTTATAAATTGGACAATCTAGATGGTTATCCACAGTTAGCAAGGATGTTATCGACACACTATGGTACCTCCGGTTTCACTTGCCTTGTCATGAACAATTTACAACATACAACTTATGCTAAGTTGGTACCTCAAGAGTTAATTCAACAGGTTAGATTCGAAAGAGTTGAATGTTTTTGTCTGCCATTTAAGTCTCCATTGTAGATCTTGCACAATCTATGACTTCAGCCAAGTTTATGGAACACTAAACTGTTCTATATATAGATAAGGCAAGAGACAACCTATGACCTCCCAAATTTTATAACCCAACGTGTTTGACTAAACTTTTGGCAGAAAAAAATTATTTCTGGAGAGTAGCAAAAGCTAAAGAAAATGTAGTTTTTCACCAAATGCACTTTTGAAAAAAAAAAAACACTTAAAACCACTATATATGGACCTTACGGCTAAAACCAAATCCTTCTCAATGCTACACCAAATGGTATCTGCTAATTAGTAGCCTTTTACCTTTTCCTTACAAAAAGGATGAAGGGCCCTGGGGTCGGTGTTAGAAAATCCTTGAGTTTAACTTCCTACCGTTGGTGTTTTCATGGATGAGTGTTTGAAGTTAAATTACATCCAGGGATATCATTGAAAATCTTAGTAGTATTTTAAATTTTATCTATAAAAAAACTTTTAAACAAGATTTATGTAACGTCATATCATGGTCTAATATGTGTGAATTACTCTTTATACAATAACACCATACTAAGCAATTTTTGTCCACCTTTCCCTTTATTTATATAACAAATCAATAACACAAGCAACTACGCACCTCATATTTTCTCTGACAAATACTCTCAAGCTCTCTCCAAATACTCTCTACAGCTTTATCCTAATTAATTAAAACAAATACAAAATTAAACCTTTCCGCCTATTCTTTCTCAAAATGTCTGACACTTATATTTACATAGAAATTTAACAATTTCAACAATAATCTCATTAATTAAAAGAATTAAATGAACATCACAGGCAATGGAAAAAGTTGTACAATACACTTATTATTTAATTTTAAAATATTGGCGTTGATCTACATGATCGTGAAAACTTATATATTTCTTTACACCTTTTTATTTACTATAGTTCCATAATAAATTCATAACATATCTTTCATAATAAATAAATAAAACAATCCAAATCCCCAACTATCCTCCAATTATTTACAAAATCTTCACATTTAACTTTACACAAATATTTAACAAATTCAAATAATTAATTCATCATTTAAAACAATTAAATGGTAGCACAACCAATAAATGAAAAAAGTGGTATAAATACCACAAACAAAATAATAAACATCCACACACCATTTATCTTCATAGTCACCATGTGCTCATACGGATTAATTGAGATTAGTTTTTCAATGTTCAATATTATTATATGAAACTTACCTTTTATTGCAATACTCTATCCTTAGTTTGACTTTGACAAATACATATACAGAAGTACCACAATGGATAAAACAAATAAGGATCACCCCCAAATAATCAATTCATATAATTGTCAAGGTAAAATATTAATGATAATATTTATAACTATATTAAAGTGTTCTTCTAAACATTTATTTTTTAATACAGATACAACTGAAGAATCAAGCAAATGAGTTAAAGTGATGTATGAAAATATTATGCAAGAGCGAATTGCATATTTCAGAAAGGAACAAGATCAGTTGAACAAATATATATACAGAAGAGCTTCACAAGATCAAACCAACAAAGAATGACATGACGTTTTCATGTATTGGCTTCTATGTAATAAGGAGATGAAATAATTATGATTAGAGAATATATTCTCTAAACATCAATAATAAATAATGATAGGCCGTTGTTGATATATTTCTTTATATATTTTAGCAATGAAAATAAATATTTTTTTAATAGAATATATATTCTGACTTATTCATTAACAATGTATTATTCTCATTAAATAGATACTAAATTTGACAAGTTTCATTATGTATCATCATTTCAAATGAAAAGATAATTATATGCTCAAATAATATAATCATATAATTAATCCAAAACAAAAAACATCCTAACACATATCTATTAATCCTCGCGCAAAGCACGACCATGTTCCCTAGTAAATAAATAAATGTGATATATCAAAAGAAAGTCTCCAAATTCATTCTTCCTAAAATAATGTCTAAATTCATTTGTCCAAATTCATTCTTATAAAAATACTAATTAAGTACTATCTAAATCCATTGTCTTTAAATTTTAATAGCTTTCAGAATGAGTCTTTACTACTTTCATTTGTTAAGTTATTATGATTTTTTGTTTGTCTTAATAACAAATGATCAGTCTACTCATTTCATTCATTAATTAAGATATTGAATAACAATTATATTTTGTAATTGTGGAAGTGATTGATTATTAGATCAGGAGCCAACAAGACATTGATTCATCACCCATATATATAACAATAACATATTCATTGTGATCTCATATATAAAGAAGAATAAAATGTACACAGACACTACTCTTATCTATATTATGTGTGGATATGTAGGGCGGTTGAAAAATGAGATTCTAAAAAATGGATTGTTTATTTTATTTTTTATTATTTCATAAATCTAATTTTTACGTTTCTAATTAATCGTCTACCAGAGTTGTCAATCTAACTATATCGTTGAGCGGAGATAAATTTAACCAATTATGGAGCATTACGCTCTCTTCTCGGTTTTTTGTCAAAAGCAAAGGTTCATTTGTATTTACTATCTAGGAAAGTGATATACCGAGTTTACCTTGCTAGACTAAGAAACCAGAAGAGATCATAATGCTCCGATCCGTAATTGGTTAAATCTATAAATCTCCGCTCAATAATTTAAGCATCACATTTGTCAAGGAGTATTTTATCTCCAATGTAAAGCTTTCCCAACAAGAATATAAGTCTAATCATATTTCAATACAAATATTAAATATCGAGACGGAAAAAAAATCTCCCACTCTTGTTGCAATTTAACAACGACATTGATATTTCAATACATAATTGTGTTATGTGTATATCATGAGATTCTTGTCCCTGTGATTTGGGGAACAAACCATACGTACTTCACGTGCTTAACACCAAAAATACTGATGAAGCACGTGAAATTAGACCACCTGTCTAATCACATTTTTTAAAAAAATTGTTGATCTTCGATTAAAATTAAATTCACGCATCACAATATCTATTCTTAGAACTAGCCTTTGCTTTCCTTCACAACGTTTGCCTTTGTAACGTCATTAATTTCATTAATAACGTACAGTTCCATAATATTTTTAATTTCATTCATAACGCTCGACTTTCTAATCCCTGATTAAAGGTGAATGAATACCCATAATTATGACATATCACATTAATTATTACTCTAACTACCCCATTTTTGACATGTCATTGTCATTTCTATTCGTAGAAATCGTTTACTAATATAGAAATATCCTTTTCATTTTATCGTTGATTTCACTAAAAATGTTAATTTAAGAAAATGGGTTATTGTCTTGTTCAAATTAAGTTACTTGTGCTAAACTATATTAAAATGGGGTTGTATCAATTCAATCCGTTCAATTTTTACAAATATCTTGTTTGGATGCTTGTTATTTTTGTATTGCGTTGTATTGTTAGTTTAAATATAATATTTATTTTAATTGTTACTTAAATTTTAGTGTATTGTATTGTTTAAATTCGCCGTTAGTTAATATTCAAATTATGGATGTGACACTATGTAACGATGAAGAACGATACAATCTATCTAAACATTGCATTCATTAAATCAGTACAGTACAATACGATAAAATACAATATGATACATTACGAAACAATACGTAACAATCATCCAAACAAAGTGTAAGTTTTAATTATTTTATTTGTTCTTTATATGATTTTCAGTACTTAATTTTTTTATATATTATTATGGTTATATATAACATTTCAAATAAAAACATTCTTAGTCTATTTATACTACATATCAACCCATTTTTTGTTGAGAGGAATCGAGTAACCTAAGCTAATAAGTGAGCATGTCAATAGTCCACTCAAATTTAAATGAAATGAACCGACTATATTTTCATGAGCTAATTTTATTACGTTAATTATAGCAATCCATTATTCAGACTATAAATTCATTGAGGGGGGGAGGGGGGGAGAGAGGGGCTCTATTTAAGATAATTGAAATTCTAAATTTATACACGTGATTTTACGAAGTCGGCAAATTTGATGTATTGTATACAACAAAAGAAAATTCTAACCTTAAAAGAGATCATAGCCATCCAAGTTGAAGTCCATCAAATATATATTTTATTTTTTTATTATATTTTTTTATTTAAATCATAAAATTATAGAAGAACGTAGTAAACATCACAATTTCAAAAAGTAAAGTAGAGTAACATGACCATTGCCCCTTAGTTTACCCTTCACATCTCCACTACCCTCAACACTTAATTACGATGTGCGAAAATCCAAATAGCAAGCTATTTTAATAGATCTATTTCTGAAAAGATTAAAATAGTATCACGTGTTAAATAAATCATAAATTATAGAAAAATGTAGTAGGCACCGCAATTCCAAAAAGTAGAGTAGGGATAAAAGAATGCAGTAGGCATCCCAATTCCAAAAAGTAGAGTAGGAAAACATGTATTACACAAATAAAGAAGGATCATTGCCCCTTAACCTTAAGTCACCCTTCACATCCTCACTCCCCTTAACACTTAATTACGATGCATGAAAATTCAAGTAGCAAGCTATTTTAATAGGCGTATTGAATTGCTATCACGTGTCAGATAAATAATAAATTATAGAAAAATGTAACATAGTAAGCATCGCATTTTCAAAAATTAGAGTAGAGGAACATGTATCACATTACACACCTAAAGAAGGACCATTGCCCCTTAATTCACCCTTCACATCCTCTCTCCCCTCTATACTTAATTACGATGCGCGAAAGTTCAAGTAGCAAGTTACTTTAATAGACCTTCCTCTTAAAAAAAATTGAATTTCACATGTCAAATAAATCATAAATTATAGAAGAATGTAATGTAGTAGGCATCACAGTTCCAAAAAGTAGAATAGAGGAACATGTATTACATTACACACATAAAGAAGGACCATTGCCCCTTAATTCACCCTTCACAACCCCACTCCCCTCAATACATAATTACGATGCGTGAAAGTTTAAGTAGCAAGCTACTTTAATGGACCCTCATCTAATAAAATTAAATTTCACGTATCAAAGAAATCATAAATTATAGAAGAATGCAACATAGTAGGCATCGCAATTCCAAGAAGTAGAGTAACATGTATTACACACCTAAATAAGGACCATTTCCCCTGCCCTTAATTACAATGCGCGAAAATCCAAGTAGCAAACTACTGTAATAGACCTTCATGTGAAAAAATTAAATTAATACCATGTAAGCTATTAATTTACTTATCAGATAAATTATAAATTACAAGCCAAGTTAATATATACATTGTCAATTTTAAGAACTTCGTTGAATTTTTTTATTTACTTTATAAAAAAAATTAAATTCGCCTTGAGGTGACAAGGAATTTGATAGTCCCCTATCAAGTATATTAATTATCAAAAGGTGGATTTATGAAGAATGGGATGTATAACCTAACCTCCAAACATGGAAGAGAGTTGAACAAAGAACTTTATTGAATTATTAGAGGGAACATGTATCACACATAGAAAAAGACCTTACCCCCACCCCAACCCCACCCCAACCCCCAAAAAAAAGAAAATTAAACCACGAATATCCAAATGTTCCATTTATCATCCTATAAATATGAACCTTAGCTTTTCCTAGTCCAAAACAAACTCAATACCAACTTCTCCAATGGCCCCAACTTGCAACCAAAACCAAATGCATAGCCAAAAATGGTAACCAATTTCCACAAGAAGTAGTAGTTGTTGTGGTTCCATTTCCAGCACAAGGCCACTTAAACCAACTTCTTCATTTTTCTCGTCTAATTTCATCCTACAATATACCAGTTCATTATATTACCACCACAACTCATACTCGTCAGGTCAATTTTCGAGCTCATGGTTTTAAATCAACAAACAATATTCATTTTCACGAATTTCCAACCCCTATTTTCAACTCTCCTACACCTAATAACAACCCTAATCCATCAATCAAATTCCCTTCACATCTTCAACCTTCCTCTCAAATTTCCACCAACCTAATTTACCCTGTTGCAAAGATTTTACATTCTCTCTCACATAAAACGCAAAGAATTGTTATCATCAACGATTCCTTAATGGGGTCTGTTGTTCAAGATTATCGTGATATTCCAAATGCAGAAGCCTACACTTTCCATAGTGTTTCGGCTTTCACAATATTTTTGTACGTGTGGGAAACTATGGGGAGGTCTTCTTCTATTGACGTTGATATGATAAAAGACCTCCCATCAAATGATGGTTGCTTCACCCCTGAATTTACTAAATTTGTTCGATCCGAACATGAGTATAGTAAGTTTAATTCGGGGAAGATTTATAACACGTCAAGAGTCATAGAAGGTCCTTTTCTTGATTTACTATCTAAAGAACAAATCAATAAAGGCAAAAAACAGTGGGCTTTAGGCCCATTTAACCCTATTACAATCTCAGGGCCCACCCAACAAAGACATTATTCATTAATTTGGCTAGACAAACAAGTACCTAAGTCAGTAATTTTTGTGTCATTTGGAACCACAACTTCATTTTCTTATGAACAAATCAAGGAAATTGCAATAGGGTTGGAACAAAGTCAGCAAAAATTCATTTGGGTATTGAGAGACGCGGATAAAGAGAATGTTTTCTTAGATGATTTTACTAAAAAGATCGAACTGCCAAAAGGGTTTGAGGAGAGAGTGAAAGAAAGAGGGATAGTGGTAAGAGATTGGGCCCCACAACTAGAAATCTTGGCCCATAATTCGACTGGTGGATTTTTGAGTCACTGTGGTTGGAATTCATGCATGGAGAGTATGTCAATGGGAGTTCCTTTAGCCACATGGCCAATGCATTCGGATCAACCTAGGAACACGGTGTTGATAACGAAAATACTAGAAGTCGGGTTGGTTGTTAAGGATTGGGCTCAACGAAACGAGTTGGTAACGTTCGATAGAATTGAAAAGGTTGTGAGGATTTTAATGGCATCAAAAGAAGGAGAAGAAATGAGGAAAAGAGCAAAAGATTTGAGTTTGGGTGTGAAGAATGCTGTGGAAGAAAATGGTGTCACAAAAAATGAATTTGATGCTTTTATTGCTCATATTACTAAAGCAATTTGATATCGTCCGACATATTTTTATGATCAGTAATGTATGCAGTATTTTTTATAAGTCCATATTTGATAAAGTAATTAATAAATGAATATGTTACTATAATGCCATGCAATGTAATTCTTAAATTTATATCAAATATTTCTATTTTGCTTATTACTTTTAAATATATACGCATGTATACAGTATAATACTATCGTTTCAATCTTGTTTGTCTTAATTTGATTAGGCATGAAGTATAAGAAAATAAAGAATGTCTTTTAATATTGTGATATTAAATGTATAATGTATTAAAATATTTTATAATTTTGTGATCTTAATTAAATATGCTACATGGAATGTTTAGATTAAAAAGTTATCAAATAATTGAAAAAGAGACGATCAGACTAAAAAAATAAGACAAATAAACTGAAACGGTAAAATATTTCGACGAAGCAATGTCTCATGATATGTCACGGGATTCAATACACCATAAGCATATTTGCATGTGACGAGATCCAAACTAAACGGATCATTTGTCAGTGGGTTAACTCTAATTTGTTGTTAATAATGTAATTAATTAAGCCCAACAATATTTTAAACTTTTTATTGGATAAATAATGAGAATTTGTTTTTTGCTTTCATTGATTTAAAATTTTAGGTCCTTAAAATAATTTTGAATAAGCAATTTTAAAATATAATAATGCTAACTTTAGAACTTTATGTCACGACCCAAAAATGGACATGATGGCACTCGTCTTATCCCACCAAGACAAGTCAGCCTAACACTCACCCATTACAATAAAATGCGGAAATTTCATAATTAACTCAAAAATACCCCCAAAATCTGGTTGTCACGTGTACAAACCTCTAAAGCGTTACAATAGATTTGATAGAAAATGTAAGTCTCAAATGATGGTATCTCTAAAATAGAACAATATCATAAATAGGAGTAAGAAGGTCCATTGAGATGAGAAACAGCTATCTCACAAATCTCCAAGAAGCCTCGAAAAATAAGAGAATGGAAAGTATCATGAAATCCAGGCTCGTAACCTACAAAAAATTGTAGAAGCAAGGGGTGAGTACCAAACCACACGGTACTCAGCAAGTACACCTCTAAACACAAGCTAAGGGAATAGAATACGGGTACTCCTTACACCCCAACCAAACCTCCACAACTACAACCTGCATAAAACTAGCCTAACCTAACAGTTCACAGTTTACATAGCACCCAGCTCAACAACAATCACTTTAACAAATTACATATCCTCAACAACAAACTCAATATTCATCAATCACAACTTTCACAGAAAGGCACTCACAAATATCAACAAAACACAAGATCAAGTTCATCAAATAAAGGTAATCAAACATCAAGTACTTTCTAACCACCAATAAAACACATAATCATCAAAAATGAAGGATGTCATGGGATGCAATTCATTATGACACCATGAAATGATATGCCTCAGAATACCAATTACTCTCTCAACCGTATATACATGATACTCCTCGAAAATACATCGAGAGTTCATGACCCATGGGGGACTCGCAAGGTCCATATACCGACACGGACGATCTCCACGTGTCTGTGCGGACGATCTCAACGCACTATCATAAATCAAACAAATTTCGCACGGATGATCTCCACGTGCCCAAATTATAATTTTAACATCTCACCATCCTCAACACGGACGATCTCCATGTGCTCAACTTATACTCAATTTCATGTCAATGCATGTGTACAATATGATTTCAATAAAAGGGATGATGCATCTCAATCAAATATCAATATGATATGTAATCACCTCAACTATCACCAGTATACGGGTTCAATAAAGAACACAATCACACATAATAATCAAGTCAATAATATATCAGCTAATGCCCATATGCTTTGGCATTCTCGGATTACAATCCGCATTCTATAGTAATAAACTTTCCCTCTATAACACTGGTACTCGTACCAATGCTCGTCACAAACAATTCTCAACACATCACACACAAACAATTAATCACATTTTGCCTTTTATTACCCTTTTTTCATCATTAGAAATAATCAATGTGGACGAGTTAACCCATCACCCAGTCTCATTACCCCCAAACACATATTACAAGGAAATACACGAATTCCATACACTTAACAAGGGTTTAGAAATCCACTTGCCTCAAATCATCGAACAATCACTCCGACTCTTGAGCCTTCCCTTTTCGTTAGGCTTCCAAATCAATGCAATTTATTTAAATAATTAATCACAATAAGTTTTCAAAACTAACAACAATCATATTACTATAGGTCTAGCCTAGACCCAAAAACTTATACAAACCTAAAATCAAATTCCTAAATTTTGATGCCAATTATCATGTCAATCCTCATACTTCCAAAAGCTTGTGAATATCTTGTTTCACAGTTAAGCGTATAAAGCTTTTGTCAAGGAGATCAGTAGAAGATAATTCATCTCTTCTTCACTATGTGCAATTACAACAATAACTCCTTGGGAATATACATATACTAATATAGAAGCAGAAATTATTTCCGTACTGCAACAAAAGCAAATTAACAACCTAACCTACTTGTTAATATCCTACAACTATATTCCATCACCCACTTTTACCCTTTTTCCTCTTCAAAAGCCAACATTAAGTAATACTAACAACTATGCTTACACATTAATTAAAAAGAGATACTTATCACTGCCAATTATTTCCCATTCAAATCATTTTCTCCCTAAATCCAAAAAAAGACCACAATAGGCTTACTGCATTCAATTTGCAAATTACTTTCTTCTCCACCAACGACTAAAATACCATACGATGCAAACATATTCCTAGAGAGAATAATTGTACTAATTAAGAAATTGTGAATAGCTATTACCTGAAGCAATTTGTTCCTCTCATTAACGCCGCATAGGGTTTCCCCCTATTCTCGTTTTTTTTTTCTCGGTTGCGTGAACTGCTGCTGTTCACAACAGCCAGCAACATTTACCCTTTTAGTATTTATTTATCTATTTTCCTTTTTTATTATTATTAGCAACAAAATAATCTTTTATTAAATCTGAAAAATCATGTCACTCATTCTTATAAGTCATAAATTATTTATAAAAGCTACTAAAAAAGGGCTAATATAAAAATAATGATTAAAATTCATAAAACGACTAAGAGGGTCGTTACATTATCCACCACTAAAAAATCATGTTCATCCTCGAACATAAAGACGGAGAAGGAAGAATAACCGACATTATCAAGAGCCTGAGAAATGATCTTCTAGACTCGGTGTTCATCTCTCCTAGTGAGCTCCTCCTTAAGATCATTCCATCAAGATCAACTACTAATTACTGAACTTTCGAATCAATTTTGACAAATTTACAAATCACGAGTGATTGCCAACCCACAAACTAATTCATGAACCAAATCTAAACTGAAACTCTCTCGACCATAACACACTCCCCACAATGAAACTTTTCTCCCATAACCAAAATAACATTCTGAATCGATACCGGCTACAACCAAAAGTGAATTAGACTTAACCACCACACACTCATAAGGCACAAATCATCACAGATCTTATCAAGATTCCCTTTCCACAACACAGTCTTTTTATGAGCTTAAGTTATAAAAATCTGATCTTTAGACATCGGATACTCACCAAGGGAGAATCAAACTTATCTAACCCAACGAAGGAAATGATTAAGTAAACATCCAACAAACGATACACTCCAAAATGCAGAATCTCTAACAACACTTTTAGAAAATTGTAACTCTTCATATATAGTAACTCTTGTATAAGTTCTCATAAGCAAGGTTGTGCGTGTAGAATCACTAATATACTTCAACTATCCAAAACAACACCAAATCTATCATAACTGAAATGACCAACTCTGCCCAATGATGCCACCCTACCAAGAGGACAATTACAGGATCGGTACACCCGATCCACCACTAGGAATTCACCCATAGATGTGGAAACACGTGTAGCATAAGCAGTGAATCATACTCCAAATAATGTCTAGTACGAAGAATGTGGTCACATAAGAATATACGGAAGCAAGGTCAAATAACACAAGATACTCCTTCCATTGTGCCCATATAAATTCCATTCATCTGACTCCATCGCTCGATTTTTAGCCAACCAGATCCCCATTACAATATTACAAATACTCGATGTCACGCCCCAAGCCTACACCCTGGGCGGGACCGGCACTCGGAGACCATTGCTAGCCCCAAGCGAACCCTTGGCCTGGCTTTCTTAACTTAGCGGAACTTAACTCAACAACACAACTCAATGCAATGAAAGGTTATAAAACAACCAACTAATGCATAACGTGCCAAAAGGCAGCTCGAGTCTCAAAATAGAATATTTACATATATACATAGATAAGAGACTCAAAACTAACTGACTGACTGACTGGTTGTCCATGAAGCCTCTACAATACTGAGATGGATGTTGGGACAAACCCCGCAACATCCTAATAAAACAAAACTAGGAACACAAAATATCC
>NW_006239675.1:39227-46502 GCF_000226075.1 Solanum tuberosum | reverse complement strand
TGATACAATGTTTTACCTCACGTTGCCCGACCATCCTATACATTGTCGTGATATAGGAAGCTAACTTTACTAGGTGGATCCACTAGCTTAACTTTGTGGGTTCATCTAAAAAGTATGACCCGTTAACTCCCATGTTGGCTACATGGTTCTTATGGAGAGTTGAGTTAATATGAACTCGTGTCCCCAATTCGGTGCTTGATACTACTCCCAAAATACTTTAACTCATAAGTGTTTTAAACACAACTTTCTTTAGTTGAGATAATTACTCAAAATCTAGCCCAAAGGCTCACTTGGAAACGATGTTCCTTTTTCTTGAAAACTAGCCCAAAGGCTCTTTTGGAAATCATAGTCCCTTTCTTACTCAAATGTAAAAACATTTAGAAACTTCTTTGGGAATACATAGTTCCCTAATAGCTTTTGAGAAATGAACTCAACTTAACTCTTTACTCAACTTGAAACTCTTGACTCTTTTCTCTTTACTTGACTTGCAACTTGAGCCTTAGAATGAAGTGAAAACGTTCAATAAAGACTCTTGGACAACTTTGAAAACTTGCTTGAACTTACTTCTTAACCTTGCTTGACTTGACTCTAACTTCTCTTTAACTTGATACTAACTCGCCTTGAATTGAATTATGGATTCAAGGTATATAATCACATGTTATGGATAAGTTCTTGACATTTAAACGCAACTTGAAGTGTCGGAAACAACTATGGAACATAGGTATAATACCATGGAACATGCATGAATGAGTAGGGAATGAAAGGGAACACTTGGTGTCCTTGACGCTCTGCAAGGCGCGGAACGCCAGCCCCAAAATTTCAGAGGAGGCCTGCTGGCGCTCTGAGAGGCGCGCCGCCCCAAGGGGGAAACTTCAAAATCCCTTTTGGGGCGCGCTGGCAGGCGCAACGCGCCAACCCCCTCCCTAGAAAACTTGACTTTTTCTCCCTCTTTTTCCAACTCTAAATCACCCTAACTTCAAGGGTTTCAATCCCAAACACTAAGAATCATAAAATCCCTCAATACACAAGAGATTCAACTCAAAACAGGGTCATAAGATCCCTCAACATACCATAGATTCAGCTCAAAACACAACCAAAAACAAGTCCCAAATCAACAAGAACCTCAACATCACAATCAACAACAATACCAACAACTTCAACAACATAACCAATCCTTTCTCAATAAATAAAAGGAGCTTGATGTGTGGGGGAAAGGATCAACCCAACACTAACTACTCACATACCTAGTAGGGATCACCCCGACGATTTCCACGACGATCTTTGACGGAAACTCCTTGATCTCCTCTTCTTCTTCTCTTCTTTCTCTCTTCTTCTCTTCTTCACTCAAGAACCCTAACTATTTCTCTTTTAAAATGGAACAAAAATGATCCACAATAAGCCTAACACAACAATATAACCTCAAAAGAAATGGCTAGGGAAAAGACAAAAATGCCCTTAAAATTTTCCGGACGGATTCCCTGCCAACTGCCCAACTTTCAAAGGTCATAACTCACTCATACGAACTCGGAATCGAGTAAACTCGGTGGCGTTGGAAAGACCATTCCACGAGCTATGCAACCATAACCGGAACTACACCTAACTCATCCTGAGCTAGAAGTTATGACTGCTCAAAGTTGGCCAAGACTCACCCTTTTTCCATACTTAGCCAAATTTCCAGATTTTTAATCTTTCCAAAAATGAAAATTTCCAATTCTAAGCCTCTTCATAATATTTCAAATCGCCGGATGTTACACTCGATTCATCAAACCCTGCATACTCCTCACAGTACTCCATTAAGGCCAAGACTCTTAACACTAACAAAACATCATTACCACATCGGTCATTTACCCTAATCATAACTACACCGGTCATTTACCCTACTCTCAAACCATCACTAATATCAAAGACTTTGCAAACACATTGTTGCCTACAAATTTGGAGCTATGACTCCATCTCTTTCCATTTAAACATCCCATGATAGACATGAGTCTCACAAAAAACGATCATGCTAAATTTCATATATGATAATACCTTCCCATCGAGATAAAGTTGTTAAATTTCACCCCAGGTCAACTTCACACAAACTTTAACATACCATATTTCAACTACCATTCCAAACCATCTCATAACTTATGTTGAAACTCAGAGAAATCCTTGGTCACTTAAGTAATTTGGTATATTATAAGCTCGAAATCTCTATTAAACACCAAATATTTATGTAACACATCATAACAATCTATGTAGTCCCATCAACAAAGTAGTTTCAATCCCCTCAAAATCTTCATTAACCATGTAGCACTGTAGGTCCACACCGTTGAACATTCATAAGTTACCTATCATATTTTGAACAATTTAGCTCCACATAACATCACATAATATTACACACCTCACTGTTTTTCACCCAATTCAAAACCCAATCTTCATAAAAATTGTTGATAAATCCCTAGTAAGTCTATACCGACCCAATTCACAGCCATAGTCATATTAGAATTTATATATGAAAATCCATACATCCTTCAACTCAAACCAAGAGTCTATATGAGAGGTTTTGTTCCTTCACATCTCTTAAATTCTTCCCATGACACAAATCTTAAATATCTTGAACTCTTCAATACACCAAACTCTTTTTCCTTTTGTTGACTTGCTTACCAATCTTACCCTTTGACCCACAACCCATGATATTTCTACATTATCCTCTAAATCAAAACATTACGTGAAACCCCCTTTAGGTATAACAATCAAAGGTAACCAAATTTACTACTCAAATTATTTTTATGTCCTTCCAAGTGCTTCATGCTCAATGTGATCGATCATTTCTTACCTTACCAATTCATACCTTGAAAAAAAAAACACTACCACAAACCTAAACTCGTAACGAAAAACTTGAATTTTGATTTCAACTATGTAGCCCAATCCCATTATCTATCAACATTAGCTCATACTTTTAAGATTTTTATGAGTCCATATATCTTAGCTTTTCATTAATCGCCTCTCAATTGGCCTTATCATATCCTCTGCTAAAATCCAACCACACTCATTATCAAACTCAAAACCACAAAAGAACTTATCATCACAACTCAAGCTGAATGTATGTACCCTCCTTTCTCAAGTTTTATCCAGTACTTTTTAACCAATCTAATGAACCCGTAAAACTATCACAATAATCTAGGCAAAACAGATGAATTCAATTATCCAATATTTCTGAAGATATATCTTTGTCTCTTACAATCTGAGTAAATATCCTTGTTCTCGCCTCTTTCCGAAGGCTAAACTACATCCCACTAATTCTTTTTATTTTGTGACTCTAGTTCATTCCAATTATATTCGAGTGGTGTTTCAGCACCTCCTATAACTTTCGATGCAACCATGCTACTCATCAAATAATAGCAAACAATAACATTAGATACTCCAAAGTCGTCATTACCATACAAAATCCATTTTAACCAACAATCTTTATCATATAGTTGCATCATAATCACTATCCATCACGAACTCTTATTACCATTATGCTTAGTTAGCCCTTTCATCATCACGAAGTCAACCTTGTCATCGACATGACACCTCAAACCCAGCTATACCAATTCAAAATCCAAAGGACTAACCCAATTTATACGCATTTTCTTACAAAAATCCTCAATTACTTTCACACAAGTATACTCATTGGAAATTTTCTTTATCCATAAGGTTGTCATTCTGGTATCTATCCATTCCCTTGGACTTTAATGAAATCACCGGTTCTCATTTAGAACCCTCGGGATACACTTCTCAACTTAACGCATTAATATCGTATCAACGATCCACCACTAAAATCTTCCTTACACACACGTTTAACCCCAACCATCTACAGTAACAACCTAGTTGGTTTCTCAAATGTGAATACAACATCGAATCTCATTATACGAGCATGTGATACAACTGATAACTCTTTAAGTAGTTAGTAATCGCACTTGATATCAACAAATCCATTTTCATTTACCACATTGTGAAGACTATTAAATCCACTGCTATAACACATCATACCTATCGAGAAGATTGTACCCAAATAGTCTATACATTTTTAAGTAACTAACATACACTACCAAATCTGTTCGGTCTCTCATCCAAATCGATATGCATCCATTCGTAGATCAGGTCAATAATAGGAGTAAGACATTCTGTAACTCTAAACAAGTAAGAATTGGTACCATTATAGTAGTCGTATTATGACCCTTTTTTATATACACTCAATCTATGAAAGATTCTAACCTCAATTGGTTCAACATCATACGCTAAGCAACCCATATATGTTATGAGAACTATACCAACTATATGTTCCAAGGTTACACTATTCATTATTTAGCCATTCCTTTTAATCATTCCACTTCCAATTGTCAAACCACTTTAGATATTGCCTATACCACACAAGTACTGATCCCACTACTAGATGACTAGCCAAAAAAATAAATATTAGACGCTCATGAAGTCCCTTAAACCACTAGTCAACCTAATCATCCAAATATCCTCAAAATATTTTGTCAAGTCACCACCTAACCAATCTATTCAAATCGTTTAACATTCTATATTTGACCACATATCCTTTTCATAAGTCTATCACTTCTAAAACCAAATCTAACCTCTAATCCATACACGATACCAACTACTCCCATGAAGAACCACGCACGAGTCATCACTATATGTGAAAGAGAGTGGAATGAGGTGATAAGAATCAAAACCAGACCAAGTACGCACGATAGAGATCCAAGAAGTGAAGATTTTTCCTAAAAGTCACTATAGCCTCTCGAAGATAAGTGCAGACGTCTCCGTACCAATCCTCGAGACTCTACTTAGACTCGACTTGAACACACGTGAGACTATGAACCTGGGGCTCTAATACCATGTTGTCACGACCCAAAAATGGACGTGATGACACTCGTCTTATCCCACCAAGACAAGTCAGCCTAACAAAACTCACCCATTACAATAAAATGCGGAAATTTCATAATTAACTCAAAAATACCCCCAAAATTTGGTTGTCACATGTACAAGCCTCTAAAGCATTACAATAGATTTGAAAGAAAACTTAAGCGTCAAATGATGTTGTCTCTAAAATAGAATAATATCATAAATAGGAGTAAGAACGTCCACTGAGATGACAAACAACTACCTCACAAATCTCAAAGAAGCCTCGGAAAATAAGAGAATAGGAAAGTATACACGAAATCCAGGCTCGTAACCTACAAAAAATTGTAGAAGCAAGGGGTGAGTACCAAATCACACGGTACTCAGCAAGTACACCTCTAAACACAAGCTAAGGGAATAGAATACGGGTACTCCTTACACCCAACCAAACCTCCACAACTACAACCTGCATAAAACCAATCCAACCTAACAGTTCACAGTTTACATAGCACCCAGCTCAACAACAATCACTTTAACAAATTACATATCCTCAACAACAAACTCAAATATTCATCAATCACAACTTTCATATAAAGGCACTCACAAATATCGGCAACACACAAGATCAAGTTCATCAAATAAAGGTAATCAAACATCAAGTACTTTCTAACCACCAATAAAACACATAATCATCAAGAATGAAGGATGTCATGGGATGCAATGCAATATGACACAATGAAATGATATGCCTCAGAATACCAATTACTCTCTCAACCGTATATACATGATACTCCTCGGAAATACATCGAGAGTTCATGAACCATGGCAGACTCGCGAGGTCCATATACCGACATAGACGATCTCCACGTGTCTGTGCAAACGATCTCAACGCACTATCATAAATCAAACAAATTTCACACGAACGATCTCCACGTGCCCAAATTATAATTTTAACATCTCACCATCCCCAACACGGACGATCTCCACGTGCCCAACTTATACTCAATCTCATGTGTCAATGCATGTGCACAATATGATTTCAATAAAAGGGATGATGCATCTTGTAATGACCCAAAAAGTCATTTTTAGAAATTTTTATAAAATTATCGTTTTACCCATCTCGATAGTTGCCCCGAGTTACTTTTGATCAGTTTGCGAAGTTGGTTGGGAATTTTGAACTATTTTTTTAACTACAGTTATTTAGTTGACGAATATTTATTAAATAATTAATTTTATAAGTTGGTGGTTAATGGATCAAGTCCATATATAATATAATTTAAGTTAATGGCCCATTTATTAAAATAAGCTGATAGGATTTGTCACTTTTAATACCTAATTATTTTATTTAAGAAACGGAAAGGAAAAGAAAGAAACAGAGAGTATAAACCTAAACTCATTCGTACGAGGACATAGAGCCGCCGACGAGAACAGTTGTCCAGGTAATAGTTTTAACCGTGATTTCACTGCAATTGGTTATCTCTTTCCTAATTAATTAGTAGTTATACTATTAGTATTGTTAGGATGTTGTCTAGGAAAGAGAATCAAAGAAGTGAATTTGAAAAAGAAAAGAATTAGAAATTTGAAATACAATATAAGTTTATGGTTAGTGCATGCAATCATTGGACAGTAATTAGGGGTAATCATTGGGGGAGTTAAATGAGGCTTAGAGGTTATCTATTAATGGACGTACATATTAGTTACTACATGCACATTTTATTCTGTCGTTGGAAGTTAAAATATGGTACCACATTGTTAAAGTTTCGATATGTTGACGGACCTAATTAAATGGTAGGTGTAGTATATTATACAAATATTATTAAACTGATGATATTTGGAGAAAATGGTCAAATGACCCCTCAACGTATATCTGAATTTCCAACTACACACTTAAACTTCACGGGAGTCCTATCACCCCTCTGTATTGTTTAAAACTACTGAAAATATTACCTCCCTGAATGCTTAGCTGGCATAGTGAGTGTATTTCTGTAACATCCGACAATTTGAAATAGCTAAGAAGAGGCTTAGAATTTAAAATTTTTCATTTTTGGAAAGGATTTGAAAATCTGGAAAATTGGCTAAGTGTGGAAATCAGTGATTTTTTTGGCCAACTTCGAGCAGTCATAACTTCCAGCTCAGGATAAGTTAGGAGTATTTCTAGTTATGGTTGTGAAGCTTGTGGAATGATCTTTCCAACGCCGCCGAGTTTGCTCAATTCCGAGTTCGTATGAGCGAGTTATGGCCCTTTGAAAGTTGGGAAGTTGACAAGAAAATCCGTCCGGGAATCATTAAGGGCGTTTTGGTCTTTTCCCTAGCCAATTCTTTTGGGATTATATTGTTGTATAGGGCTGATATTTGTTTTATTCCATTTTTAAGAGAGTGAAGGCTAGGGCTTGAGAG
>NW_006239675.1:16332-39127 GCF_000226075.1 Solanum tuberosum | reverse complement strand
TGTGGTTGGGGTGGTTTTGTTGGGGAAATGTCCTTTTTGTTCTTGGTTATGTGAAGCAAAGAGTGGATAGTACAAACAGAGGAAACTTGTAGAGAAGTCATGTTGCATTATGTATTTTTGGTCTATAGGTGTATGGTTATGTTTTTCATGAATGAAGCTTATAGTAAATTGTCCTTTCCCCACATGCTTTGAAGTGAAGTTTTTTTGTTTGGGTCTTTTTCCTACTGTTTTTGCATAAATAAATCTAAATATTAGTGTGAATATTGTTAAATAATTAGATTTTAGAGTCGAGTTATCCTCATATTATAACTCTTATTATATGTTTTATTTTTCAGAAAAAACGTAGCCATACTTTGTGTTAAAATAAGTTAGCATCCCTTTCAAACTCCATTTTTTTCTGAATGGAGTCTTACCAAGTTGTACAAACAGTGGTCAGAGCAGTCATACTCAAGTTGTTCTTGAAGACTTTACGAACATATCCCTTTCAAACTCCATTTTTTTTCCATTTCTGGATTCTCACTATACTAGTAATTAATCAACACCCATAAAAAAAAATCAACAGCAATTTGCCCAATGAACAAGCATTTCATATAGTTGAAGAGAGAAGTGAGTGGGTTGGTATTGCTGATAAAAGAAACAGAACAAACCTTATGGAGGCGACGCGAACTGAGAAAGCAGCTAATGGAGGCGACGCAAACTGAGAAAGCAGCTAATGGAGGTGGCGGTGGTCGGGATAGAGGCGGCGCCGATCGAGATGGAGGCACAAACTGAGAACCTCTTGCTGCTGCGACCACCCTCGATCTGCTGCTGCTACATGTTGTTGCTGCTGAGGCAGCGCCGGTCAGGCTTGGTGGTGTGGTGTGGCGTGGCATAGGGATGGGTGGGGATGGGCGCCGATAGGGGTGGGTCGGGGTAAGAGAGGACAGAGAGTGGAGTGAGAGATGACTTAGTGTTTTGATATTATCATTCTTTTTTCGGAAAAGGGTCAAAATTACCCCTGAACTATGTGAAATAGATCATTTATACCCTTCATTACATTTTGGGATAAAAAATGCCCCTACTGTTATCCTAAGAGACCACAAATACCCTCAAGAGTTAACATCCCAAATTTTTATTGACGTGGCAAGCCATGTGGGATTAATCCTTCCACCTAAGCATTGCCAACTAGGATTCACTACAAAAGAACTAGACCTTTTAGCGGCGACAACAGTTGCCACAAAATCCCAGAAAACCGTCACTAAAAGTTTTTAACATTAAATTCTAATTTTGTGTTTTTTTCTTCATTGTTTTTAAAAAACCAAAATGATATCGATTAAGTAGGAGTTTGAAGACACTTGTATTATTTATTTTTATGTCATATGTAAATGTATAAAATGTACAATGATGCATTATATAGTAGGAGATTTGAATCGAGAAGTAATTTTTGATGATTTTTCGTAATAATATTGGATGTTTTTAATATTGATGTTGCAAGTTAATTATTTTAGAAAATTAGATTGCAATCGAAAATTAATTATCATATTTTTTTTGTTGAAAAAAATAGGTTTTACTAGCGAATGGTTATTGGAGCCTTAGTCGCCCCTAAAAATCACTCGTAACCTTTAGTGGCAATATTTTGGGATTTTGTGGCGACTTTGTCATCACTAAAGGTCAAGTTCTTTTGTAATGAATCTTAGTTGGCAATGCTTAGGTGGAGGGATTAGTCCCATGTAGCTTGCCACATCACTAATAATTTGGGGGTGTTAACTCTTGAGGGTATTTGTGGTCTCCTAGGATAACGGCGAGGGTATTTTTGATCCCAAAATGTAATGGAGGGCATAAGTGGTCTATTTCACATAGTTTAGGGGTAATTTTTACCCTTTTCCGTTCTTTTTTTAAGAGAAGTGTTTAATTTATCGACCACGGGATGTCGGTATCTTTTAAAATAATTATTTATATTTAAAAATATTTAATAAATACCGACATCGTGAAGTCGATATTATTTAAATAAAATAATAATTTAAATATACCAACTTCTTAAGGTCGATATTTATTAATTTATTTTAATATAAACTCATCTCTTGAGGTTGATTTTATTAATTAAAATTATACACACACACACATAGATATATATAATTTAATTTAACTACACATCAACAAAAGTTTAATTCAATAAATTTAATTTTATCGATCAAGCTAATTTTATAAATTTAAATTATATACCTCCTAATTATATAAATTTAATTTTATCGATCAACAAATTAAAGTTTATCAATATCAAATTTAATATATAAATCTCCTTGAATTGATCATCGGTATTTCTTTAATTGATAATGTATTTCATATCTGAACCACTAATATATAAGACTTGATTTGTTAAACTACTCGAGGAGTATATAATTAATCAATGTATTTCATACTCCGATGAATTATCCTTTACATGTCATCATTGCCTATGATATGATCACTACACTTGACATCCATTCAAGATCGAACGCATATAATAATATTATCTCGCATTGCATACTCGAATAGATTATATGTTAGCTCTTTATCACCTCTACATCATGACATGATATATTAAGTTCATGATTTGACGACAGACTGATAGAATTTTTACATTACTCTAGAAATATAAGTATAATTATCTCTTAAATCATATCAACATAGTTTCATATTCTAAATATGGATTATAGATATTTTTTTGTTTGTTCCACGAATTCTAACTTTTTATTTATAAAAGTATACAAAATTGTTACAATTTTTTAAACAATTAATTGTAGGTGTAAAATGAAAATTTAGTATTATGCTAGCAAAATTATGATTTATAGGAACATTTTAAACAAACCGACCTGCGGATGTCGCTTTTATTAAAAGTAATTAGATGAAATAAAAATACTGACCTGAGGTCAGTATTTTATATTAATTTATTTTTTAACTTATATAAAACCGTCATCCGGAGGACGATTTATTTAAAGTTAATTGAAAATATTATTTATTAATTTTCTGGAAGGCACTATATAAATATTTTAATGAAAATTAATTTAATTACATAATATTTAATTTTACCGACTTCCGAAAGTTGGTATTATAATATTTTTTTTTATTTTTTATTTTACGCAACACCGTCCTCCGAAAGACGATTTAAATAAAATTAAATCAAAATATTTCTCAATTTTGTTTTTTATATTTAATTGAGAAAAAATAAAATATTGTTATTTATTTATTTTATTTTATACCGACATCAATATGTCGATTTTTATTGTAATTCATTTTTTTGGGGGAAAACTCCGACCTCCAGAGGTCGGTATTTGGTTTTCCCACTTTATTTTGCATAAAAATCGACTACTTGGAGTCGATTTTCATATCAACGTAGTTTCTTACTCTAAATATGGATTATTGATGTTTTTGGTTTATTCCACGTATTCTAACTTTTTATTTATAAAACTATACAAAATTGTTAAACTTTTTTAAAACAATTAATTGTAGGTGTAAAATGAAAATTTAGTATTATGCTAGCAAAATTATGATTAATAGGAACATTTTTAAACAACCGACCTCCGGATGTCGCTTTTATTAAAAGTATTTGGATGAAATAAAAATACCAACCTCATGAGGTCAGTATTTTATATTAATTTATTTTTTAATTTATATAAAACCGTCATCCGGAGGACGATTTATTTAAAGTTAATTGAAAATATTATTTATTAATTTTCTGGAAGGCACTATATAAATATTTTAATGAAAATTAATTTAATTACATAATATTTAATTTTACCGACTTCCGAAAGTTGGTATTATAATATTTTTTTTATTTTTTATTTTACGCAACACCGTCCTCCGAAAGACGATTTAAATAAAATTAAATCAAAAATATTTCTCAATTTTGTTTTTATATTTAATTGAGAAAAAATAAAATATTGTTATTTATTTATTTTATTTTATACCGACATCAATATGTCGATTTTTATTGTAATTCATTTTTTCCGGGAAAAATTTCGACCTCTAGTAGTCGATTTTTTAAAGTTTTTTAAATTTTTTATTCTTTTTAACAATACCGACCTCCATTTGAGGTCGGTATTCACTGATTTTGTAGTAGTGTATTTTTCATGACTCTTGTATATAAGATGAAATGAAATTATCCAGAGATGGAGATTAATGGATTTTGAGCTATATGTATTGATTTATTCTTTATTTTTTTTTAGGTGCTTAAGAAGTAATGTTTCTATTCTATTATTTCCTTTTGAATTGTTTATGTTTTGGCAAAACTAATTATATGTATAGGAGTACTTATGATTAAATGCTAATTTTCTCCTTATTCTTTTATTCTTTTTTTTCTTTTGCTAGATAATTTTTTTATCTTATTTAATCATATTTTGCAGATTATAGGAGATATATCTATAATGAAAATGGTTAGACATTCTTGCATAATTTGATTTTACAAGGTAAAATAATTTGATATGTCTAATATAATTACAACTCTTTCTTTGTTGAAATCATACATTTAATATTATTTGTTTGTGTTCGTGAAGATATAAATCCTGAGTTTTTTTAAAAAAAACATTTAATCTATTCTCTTTAGACCTCTATGTAATTCTTAGATAATTTGATTATATTATAATGATAACACTTTTCAAAAAAATTATTTGTTCAGATAAATTCATCTCTCACTTTTTTGTTGATAATATTATTTTATTGTGTTTGTGGGGTATAATATTTTAAAACATAGAAGCAGAAAATGAGTCAATGGATATCGATATGCTAGTTAAAGAAATATGTACATTTACTTTCATAGTCCGGTGGAACAATTTGTATTAACAAAAAATGATAGAACATGAGAATTTAAAGTTAATTTATAATTTTGAAAATACAGTTGATTTTATTAAAAACAAATTATTTTATAATGTGTAAAATTGCAATCTTTAAATTTTTCATTTTTGTTGTTTTTAAGGAGATTTCAAGTTGTTTATTAATAAGTCAAGTTGCAGTCTTTATATTTTTCATATTTGTTGTTTTTCATGAGTTCTCAAGTTATTTCAAAATTGCAATTAATTTATATTTTTTTAAATACAGTTGTTTTCCTTGCTTTCTATTTACTCTAATTCTTCAATACATAAAATTGAAACATTCATCAAGCTCCTCTTTTTTAGACCTTAACAACAATAACATCATATTATAACGCTACATATATTATTGTTCTTGAAATCCTTCTAATTGGTATTGAGCTTACCTCCACTTTTATTTTGTCGTTGTTTGTTATCGAACGATAATTTTTAAAAAAGTTACTAAACCCATTGAATATAGTTATTAATTTGATAAATTATGATACATAGGACATTTGGACATAAAGTGAGGCAATGACTGCATAATAATATATTAAAATTATTAAGATAAAACGGATCGAATGAGCGGGTCAAGACCCAACCCATTTTTAAGCTCATTGGAACCCAGCTCATTTGAGCCCAAAGTAAACTTTGGCGAGTCAGGACCCAATCCAATTTCTATTTCATCCCATTTTAATATCTTTAATTTCAACTCAACCCGCCTATTTGACACCCCTGTCTACATTATAAATAATCGCTTGATGCAAGTTGACAGAATGTTATGGCATATCTCATTCCATTTTGGTGCGTGACACTAATTTTATTTAAAAGACAAAAGAACAAATCTTAATCCCATATATTGCTAATGTAATTAAACAAAATCTTATATATCCTTATTACCATTACCATTTACCACTATTTTTTACTTTTCCCGTTTTCTCTAAATAGAAAACATACTAATAAGGCAAATAGAATAATATTAAATAACAAAAGAATACACGATTGAACAACGATAAAAAAAAACATGTAATATAAGTAAATGAAGGAAATTGGGAGAGTCAAATACTAACATAACATCAGATTCACTTTATTAGCATATTAAATATAGCTCCAATAAGCTATATAAAATATCAATTTTATTACATATAAGAAAAACAAAGACATAAATATATATATCCAAAGCTATATATGTCTTAGTAACGAATTAATAAAATCAATAAGCAAATACATTTTTTCTTTCTCCCCTCATTAGAGTATGTTCCAAAATTAAAAATATATTATAGTTAAATGTGAGGTATATTTAAATTCAACACTGGGGCATATCAGGAGGGGGAGGAAGCAATTTCTCTTGAGAGCCTTTTCCATCTTTCACAATGAATGCCATTTCCATTCCCCAACTTACGTGACGTTCTAAATGGCAATGCATAAACCATACTCCTGTCACATATAAAAATAAAATTTAAAAATTGCATATTGTTCCTGTCACATATAAAAATAAAATTTAAAAATTGCATATTGTTAATTGAGAGTTTGAATTATATATATTAACGACGTGATTTAATTTAATACAATAAGTGTTATATAATTAATTTACTTGATCATGTAATAAGTTATTTAGTTTACAAGAATCCATGCATGAATCATGATATCATATAAAATAAAGTTGAGTATAACTTCTAAAAACAACTATATGATGATTTGTTGTGAAATGCACTATTCTTAATTTTATTCAATCCCTATGATGTGAGTGCATTTATTCTATAATGATTTGTGGAGGTTGAGTCTTTGAACTCTTAATGAAAGTTTGTATCTCATATGAGTGGGGTGTCAAATTATATGAGCACCCTTGACAGATTTCACCTATGTGAGTGTGAAAGTAGGTCGCTTTCTATGAGAATGAGCTTGTTCTCAAAAACACTCATGAAATCGGGATAGCACAAGGCCGTAATGTGCTGGCTATTAAAGCTTATGTCAACACCTTGATTATTGTGTGTAAGCAGTGATACTTTATTTCCCTTAAGCAGTCATAGTTCAAGTCTGAGACCACTACTGACTCTGGAGTAAAGGTTATTGTTTTACTAAGTGAAGGTTCAATGCAGAGCACACCTTCATTATGCATAATAGTCTACCTTCAATTAAGTTATAAAGAATTCTCTTATCTTAATATTAAAATGAGTGGGGGATTGTTGGTGTGACATTTTAATATTAATAAAAATATATTATGTCACATTATGTATTATGTTATGTCTATTGGTGGACATTACATTTGTGTCTCTTTACTCTCATCAATTGTGGAAGAAAGTGGTCATTAGTTGTTAGTAACTTATATAACCACCAACTCTTCATTTCACCCATTATTCCTTCTTTATGTCTTGTAACTTATGTAACATTTGGGCCATTCATTTGGCAAATTTACTACCCACTATCTTCCTATTCATTGCAAGGAAGAATTCATCACCTATAAATAGTGTGGTCTTCCTTGTGTTGGGGAGATGTAGAGACAACAAGAGATGTACAAGAAAATATAGAGTGAAAAAGATGAGTAGTATTATATTGAGTTTATATTGAGATTAGTGTAGTGAAAGAGAGAGTTGAGACTTAGAAAAATATTCTAAGTCTTCAACTATATTCACTATACAAAAGAGAGTAATTATATGTTGAAGGAAGGTGTTCTTTTTGTGGAGCTTTGAACTCTTTAACTAATACGGAGTTGCTTGAGTTGTACGACGTTGTTGGGCTGTTGTATCCTGGAGAGGACAAGTCAAGAGTATTACTGCTGGATCAGTGTAGATTATGCCGCAGTGGGCTTGAATCTCCTTAAAGAGAGCGAGATATCTGCGCCTCAGCCTAAAGATTTAATTATACGTTTTTTGTTCATTTTATTTCAACTGTAATATTTTATATTTGTGGTATATTACACCAACAATGTTTGATACTTTTTTTAGTAGTTTAAAAATATTGCTCATAATATCACTTTTTAATAATTATATCATATATTTTAAAAAGTTAAATCAGATACATAAATCTATAAGCTTTCAATGTCTTGTATCTGCTTATGGTTAATGTATCTAAGTTGTTAATGTCTTGTATCTGATTTTCATGTTAATGTATCTGGTATGTATATGAATCTAGCTACCGTGAAAATACCTTCACCATCACAGTTTTGATGTGGAATAAAAATGACTATTGTGAAAAAAACATAGATCAAGATTCGAAGAAATAAAATTGAATTAATGGAAAGAAGAATATTTTATACACTTTTAATGTTTCTCGAAAAAGAATGAGCGAAATTCTATATTTTTGGAATTTTTTTTGAAGTTGTTATGTTGCAGATCCTCAAAAGTTGTTAACAATTGTAAATTACTCTATAGATTTGAGCAAATGAATTATAATCATTTAATTCAAACGCTTTAAAACATGTATCTCGCTTCAATTGTATCTGAAGCAACTCAATACATGTATCCGATCACTGAAATCTTATATTAAATGTAATATTCCAAACTATATGTCATGAATATAAATAATTAGTTCCTAAAGTAGTGAAATTTTTGTAAGTTGCCCGTAAAAATTTGCAGGTCTAATAAAGAGGAGGGAGGGGGGGGGATGCTGGCTTCTAAAAAAATTATCACATAATAAACAAGTTTCTTACCTATTTTCTTGATACTTTGGCAAAAAAAAAACATATAATCCAAAAAATATTTATATATATAAATAAATAAATCACTTTGTAATTTTAGCCAAAAGGCTGAGAAAGTATATATATATATATATATATATAAATAAAAAGATCATAATTGCATTGAACAAACAATTAGGCATCTCAATAATTGCTTGCAGTTAACTAACAGTAAGGCTATTATGCATCACACACCACCATAGTTGGACCATCTGAGCCGTATTTGACAAAAACAACTTCATTTTGATATACAGGCTAACATATAAGGGTGTTGGTCTAGCTTGCTATATGTGGGCTGTCGCCAATGCATTGAAAGGTAGCAAAAACATGTGTGTTGCTCGACAGACACAACACCCGTCGATGTAAAAGTGGAATCGGTTCAATTTAAGGTCATGATCTCTAACAGTAAGGCTATTATGCATCACACACCACCATAGTTGGACCATCTGAGCCGTATTTGACAAAAACAACTTCATTTCTAAAACATGAGTGCACCACTAAAAAAAAAAGGGAAAATGTATTTAGTGGAATTTGATCTCAAGTCCTCTAGGTGAATAACTCAATTTTCAACAAAATGAACCATTTAGTCTTGTGTAACATAAGTGTCAACAGATACTCCCTCCGTCCCATTTTATGTGAGGTAGTTTGATTCGGCACGGAATTTAAGAAAGAAAGGAAGACTTTTAAAATTTGTGGTCCAAAATGAATGATATAAATTTGTGCGACTGTAAATTATTTCATTCAGGATAAAATAAACATTTTTTAGTTAAATTGTTACTTAATATAGAAATGTGTCATTCTTTTTGGGATTGACTAAAACGGAAAGTAAGTCACATAAATTGAGACACAGGGAGTAATATACTTAATTTTACGGAGAGACCAAAGACTCACGTGTCCCATTTTTTGCGAATAAATTCACCCCTGAAAACAACAGACAAAAAGTATGTGTGGTTTAGTGATATAAAACTGTTTAATGTCATGGTAAATATTTGAGTTCAAATGCAAGTTGCTACATTTTTTATAAATATATTTCTGAAAAGATCAAGGGGCGTTTACCCTTGTTTTTTGTTGATAAATATTTTTTTAAAAGAACGTCACCATCACCGTCACCAACTCACAATTTTCCGACATTGTCGAGTCCATCAATTTTGGGTCGGTTTTAGTCAAAATAACGAGTGCTTCCGTCGATTTTAACCTTAGGTCTTCGACATTTTTTTTAGTAGTGATTTAACAAGGCTCTGCAAAATTTTCTTTTTTCTAAATATGCTATTGCCTAAGACTCAGGTAGACCACTCTGGTGGTGCCTAATTAGTAATTACTGCCTACTCATTAGCTCTGCCAACCCAATTTCCTTCTTGTTAAAGTAATAGTATCTGAAATTTGTTAAATAGGTCATCTATACACTAAAATAATCCAGGGGTATTCTTGGTGCGGTTTGATTTGCTTAAAAATAAATTAAACCAATTAAGTTGATTTTTTAAATCAACCAAACTAATATTGAGTAATTAATTAAGCACCAACAGTACAATACCAACATATAGATAGATAGATTTACCCGTGCCTAAAGACTCAGGTTGCCCACTCTACTGCTATCTAATTAACTAACTTTGCCAACCCAAATTATGTGTTGTTAAACTTGGTTAGAACATAGAAATACAAACGTGTTTTTAAGTAACATCCAAGCTAAGATAATTTGGTCCTAGTTATATGTATACTAAATAATTTGTACTTGTATTTCAAAGATTTTGATAAATGGAAATAAACACCAAGTGTCAATTATATACCAATTTAAAATAAAGAAAAATTAAGGAAGAAGATAATTTGGAATATTTTGTTAATTGCTTTAGTGGCCTAGTGAAATTGAGATGGCCTTGAATAAAATCCATATGAAAGTTAAAATTGCTTACCTTTTTAATTCTTTGATGGAAAATGAATTCCAACCATCAATTTTTACCTTAGACACATGGCAAGAAACAAACATTATATTGACATTAATTGGACAATATTTTACTGGAGAGGACCCATTTCCTTTATTTAACGTTGAAATCTGTTGCTTAGATAATTTGACAAATTTATATGGTAAATAGAAAAATAATTTAAATTTCAAAATATTATAGAGAAATAATTTCGTAAATTTAATGATGTTTTTCATGATCGGGCAAAGCATAAATAAGTTTACAAGTAACATATAATCGCAAATATTTATTTATAAATGGAACACAGAAATATATGATTTGTTAATATGACACCTTGTGTTATTCTGATATTTTGTTTATGAACTATAATTTGCTTATTTAATAATTGTTGGGTTTTAAAAGGTGTGAATGGAAAATGAAGAGTTGCGACTTTAATGAAGAGTTGTGACTTTGATGAAAAGTTGCGACTATTATGAAGAGCTGTGACTTTTATCAAAAGTTGCGACTTTTATCAAAAGTTGCGACTTTTATCAAAAGTTGCGACTTTTATCAAAAGTTGCGACTTTTATCAAAAGTTGCGACTTTTATCAAAAGTTGCGACTTTTATCAAAAGTTGCGACTTTTATCAAAAGTTGCGACTTTTATCAAAAGTTGCGACTTTTATCAAAAGTTGCGACTTTTATCAAAAGTTGCGACTTTTATCAAAAGTTGCGACTTTTATCAAAAGTTGCGACTTTTATCAAAAGTTGCGACTTTTATCAAAAGTTGCGACTTTTATCAAAAGTTGCGACTTTTATCAAAAGTTGCGACTTTTATCAAAAGTTGCGACTTTTATCAAAAGTTGCGACTTTTATCAAAAGTTGCGACTTTTATCAAAAGTTGCGACTTTTATCAAAAGTTGCGACTTTTATCAAAAGTTGCGACTTTTATCAAAAGTTGCGACTTTTATCAAAAGTTGCGACTTTTATCAAAAGTTGCGACTTTTATCAAAAGTTGCGACTTTTATCAAAAGTTGCGACTTTTATCAAAAGTTGCGACTTTTATCAAAAGTTGCGACTTTTATCAAAAGTTGCGACTTTTATGAAAAGTTGTGACTTTTATGAAAGGTGGTGGAACAACAATCTTAAGGAAATTATTATACTGTTGGTATTTCTTGTATTCTACTGATTGAGAGAAACAGATCATGGAAGTAGAAGATTAATGCATTACTTCTCCATAATTCGGTGCTTTGTTTAGCAAGGTCGATGTGAGAATGTACAGAAAAAATTGGTGTTATTCCGGTTAAAGATTACACCAGGTAACCTTCTTATTATTTATCTAAGGAGGAAAATAGTTTCTAAGAGTTAACAATTTTGATTTTTTTTATCATGTGTAACTTTGAAAAAAGATCTGCAAATCATTTGTTGTGGAATGAATTTTGCTTGGCAAATAGTGTTGCCTTTAAAATTCTTTAGTTTGCAAAATGAGAGATGCACATTTTTGTTTGATAAAATAGTATATCAAAATGTTATAGTTTGAAGGCTATTGAAAATAAAAACATTTCTATGTGATAAAGAGTATGTTTAATTCTGCTTGGAGACGAAAAAAACTTTTTGTAGTTTTGTACTCCATGTGAAATTTGATTGTGTCTGATTTTTTGTAGACTAAAAACTTTTGTAGTTTCTACTCTGGATAAATCAGACTATGCAATTGGTTTGAAAAATATGAAAACTTCACATAATAAGTCAATGTTGTACTTTTGACTTTCTATAAACTTCATTGTTATATAGAAACAAATTGTACAAAAAAATTTTGTCTTTATTGTTAGTATTCTAAATACAAAGTGGTATGTCTATTTGTGATAGAGGGAAAAATACCAGTAACTTAGAGTTTGTGATTTTGTGCCTCTATGGAATGAACTTTGACACTATGTAAAGATTGTCAAAGAGAATTGAAGCAATATAATTCTTTTGTAGAATAATATTTCCAAAAGAGGTTTCATACTGCCAATGACATTTTGATAGTTTGGAAAAATATGTGGAAAAACTATTTTCGAATACTTGAAAAATATTTTTGAGATCACATTTAAAATGTGGGGGTTCTTTGCTTATGATAAAGACAAAATTAGACTTGGTGTCTAATTTAATTTTGGAGTAAAAGATATGAAATTCAATGATACTTTTGTATTATGTTAGACCCACAAAATTCTTGGAGTATATTTGGTATTGTGGTTGTTGAGTTTCTCTATTACTAGTATATGATGTGACTAGTATGAAACTACCAAATTATATATATACTTGTTCAAAATAATTGTGTTCTTTTATGAAAAAGTGTCACTTAAAATGTTGTGATTTTTCATGAAAAGATATGTATATTTTAATAAAAGTATTTGCATAGACATGAATATTGGTGAATAGTTATTCGTTATGTTTTGTAAAAGAAACATTTGGACTATATTGCCTTTATTGGACCTAATGAAACTTTGTTCATGGGTAGTTCTATAACAATCAAATTGAATGTTATGGAAAGGTCCTGCTGAAAAGGACATTTGATAAGGTGATGACTCTAAACAATGTTTGTGCCATACAAAATTGTAAGAAATAGGAACAAATATCTGTGAGAAAAAGCTACCTCGCGGAAAGCTTTTCAAACTCAATATTTTATTTGTTCTTACTTGCTTGAGTCAAACTGTTTGTGACATGAACACTTGGGACATGTCAATTACAAAACCTTGTAAGGAAAACTGATCAACTTAAAAGTTTTGTCTAACTTTGAGTGCAATAAATAAAAAATGTCAAGTTTGTGAGAAATCTAAGTATGCTGAGCATTCTTATAAATCTGTTGAAAGGAATTCTAATCCCTTAGAATTGATTTACACTGACATTTGTGATACGAAGTCAACACCATCTCGTGGTGGAAAAAAGTATTTCATAACTTTCATTGACAATTGCATTAGAAACGACTATGTCTATTTGCTGAATGGTAAGGATGAAGCAATAGAAACATATAGACAATACAATATTGAAGTTGAAAATCAGTTGGGAAAAAGATAAGAAGTAATAGGGATGGAGAGTATAAATCTCATTTTGCAAAAATATGTTTGAAAAGTGGAATTATCCATCAAACTGCTGCCCTATTCACCTCAATCTAATGAAAAAAAAAAAAAAGTGGAATTATCCATCAAACTGCTGCCCTATTCACCTCAATTTAATGGGGAAAAAAACTGAACTTTGAAGGAAATGATCAATGCATTACTTATAAGTTCTGGTTTTACCACAAAACTTGAGTGGAGGAACTATCCTTACTGCAAAAGGGAACAACACAAAGTTTTGCCTTTTCATAAAGAAAGCAATAAAAGTTTTATTTTTCCAGGACACAATCTATTCCATATGAGAAATGGAAATGAAGGAAATCCAACTTGAAATATTTCAAAGTGTGGGGTGTCTAGCCAAAGTCCAAGTTCCTATTCCTAAAAAGATTAAAATAGGACCTAAGACAGTGGACTGTAATATTAGACTTGAGTAGTCTAGTGAAAGGTCTAAACGACCTTGGAAAGAACAAAATGAGAATGTACTTAATAAAGAGATTCCGAGGTGTAGTAAATGTCAAAGGACATCTACTTTCTTCGAATATGATTTTGTAACATTTCTTGTGTCTTCTGTAGACTCATCCTTTTGGACAGATGGTGTTAATAGCGAGATTGGTTCAATCTTGAGCAATCCTATTGGAAGTTGGTTGATCTTCCTCCAGGAAATAAATTTTGGGTTCAAAGTGAATCCTCAAAAGGAAAATGAAAGTCGATGGAACTGTTGACAGATATAAATTAAAGCAAGACAAAACAAGGTCTTGATCTTTTCGACACATACTCGCCAGTAACTAGAATTACATTCATTTGGATGTTAATTGTGTTAGTTGTGGTATATGACCTCCAAATTCATCAAATGAATGTGAAAACAACTCTCTTAAATGGAGAATTGGAGGAAGAAATTTACATGGACAACCCGAGGATTTTGTGGTTCCTGGTAAAGAAAAGAAAGTGTACAAACTTGTTAAGTCACTTTATGGACTAAAACAAGCGCCCAAACAATGACATAAGATATTTGACTGAACTATGTAGGTAAATGGATTTAAGAATGATGGAAGTGATAAATATGTGCACATTAAAATCACAAGGTCATTGTTTGTTTGTATAATTGGTGATATGTTGATCATCAATAGAGACACTAATGACATAAATGCTACGAAATGTATGCTAGAAAGCAAGTTTGGAATGAAAAATCTTGGAGTTGCTGATGCGATCTTAGGTATAAGAATCCTTAGAACTCCATAATGTTTAGCCTATTCGCGGTCTCATTGCATTGAAACGGTACTTGACTAGTTCAAATATTTGAATTTCAATATTGTCAAGTCTCCAATAATGTGAGCTTTGCATTTCAAAAGAGTGAAGGCAAAAGTGACTCACAATTGGATTGTGCTAGAGTATTGGGAAGTATGATGTATATCATGAAGTGTGTGCGATCAGATATAGCATTTGCTATTAATGAACTAAGTCAGTTCACGAGTGATCCCAATCGAACTCATTATATGACAATGAAAAGAGTTTTGGAGTATTTAAGAAATACTTAAAACTATGTCTTGCATTATAACAATATCCAGCAATATTGAAAGGATATAGTGATGCGAATTGGATCACCGGACAAATGAAGTGAAATCCACGAGTGGATATGTATTTACTCTTGGTAGAGGAGCAGTCTCTTGGAAATATTCCAAAAAAAAACAAAGACATGTATCGCTAGCTCTACAATGATCTCTAAGCTAGGTGCTCTAAATAAGGTCGGTGAATAAGTTGAAAAGCTTCGAAATTTCTTGATAGATATTCTTTTTTGGCCCATACCATTGGCATTAGTATGCATACACTTTGATAGTCAAGATACAATAGGTAGGCATGGAGAATGATGTATAACAGAAAGTCTCGTCATATAGGACATAGACAAGATACCGTTAGAAAACTACTCTCTAGTGAAATTATCAGAATTGACTATGTAAAGTCAAAGGATAATGTGTCGGATCCACTTAGAAAATGGCCTAACTAAAGAGAAAGTTTAAAGATCATCTAAGGGAATGGGTTTACGGCTTAGGACAAGTCATCATGGCGGTAACTCTATCTAGCAGACTGGAGATCCCAAGACCTAGATTCAAGGAGAAAAACAAAGTTGTGACTGACGGTTCGACATTGTCAACAAACTCAATCCATTTTTCATGATGAAGACAATGCTCAGGAACAAGGATACAACATTAGGGCTTGTTAATGAGTTACTAAAGCTTAATGTTTTTAATGATTTGCTAAGTTTGGCATATTTGACCAAATAGTGTATCTACGCGATAACACGGTTAGAAATCACCTATGTGGGTGTGAAGTGTAAGCCGCTTCAAAGAGAATTATTGTCAAAAGCTTATTCTCTATACACTCATGAAACCAGGAGGTGTTCATGGTTGAAACGAACACAATCGTAAGAACCATAAACGGTAAAAGGTTAATTGTGTGACATATGGTTGTCTAGGTATACACCAAAGCTCGACGGTTCAGATATATTGCATCTACCAATTGACCAAGTATATCCGACATATGTTCACTACGGAAAGTCCAAGGGGAAACCTACTTATCCAGATGCAATTAATTCTTGCTTGTAAAGTACACATACTTGCCAATTTCTTTGTCTTGGAGTCATTCCCCATTCATGCAGGGGATTGTTGGGTTTTAAAAGGTGTGAATGGAAAATGAAGAGTTGCGAATTTTATGAAGAGTTGTGACTTTGATGAAAAGTTGTGACTATTATGAAGAGTTGCGACTTTTATCAAAAGTTGTGACTTTTATGAAAAGTTGTGACTTTTATGAAAGGTGGTGTTCTTTTCGAAAGATTGTGACTTTTCAAAGGTTTGTGGCATTTCCGGTAAGGCACAATAAGAACTTTTTCACACTACCCTTTGTTTTCTATAAATTGAGGGATTTCCTCTCATTTTAAAAGAACCAATTTCTGGACTTCTTCTTCTACTACTAAATGTAGATTCTAAGTGTACTTTACTGCCGTTGAGTGGCTCACTGACACCAGCGTTTTGGGTATCAATACACTGGTGATTGAGATCATTCTATCCTGGGAGGACATATTCCAAATCAAACCTCGGATACTAGAGGGGAATAATTTCCTTAAGGGGACACTGTGCATTTGGTGGGCTTGATCTTCTTTCTGTTTTTCCAGATTCTGGTATGTGTTACAGATTTTAGATTTGTGAATTAATTTATGTTCTTCTGTTCTTCACTGGTGCATTAAACTTTGGTAACTTCGTGTTTCTGCAAAGTTTGTTGGAATCAGTAAGATTCTTTAAACACAGATTGACAACAATTCTTCTTTAAGAAAAAATATTTCATATATTTTTTCTAATCTGTTTCTGATTCTAGCTTCTCTACTAGTTTTAATTTTCTAGTTGTGAAAATGTTCTTAAACTTTATTGTGTCTTATCAAATTCTTCAAAGTTTTGTTCTAAGTATCTTAGGAATACAAGATGAACAACAATAATTAAGATAGTAAGAAATGATTTTTATTTTTTTTTGATAATTTCAACAAATGAAGGAATTTTTATTTTTTCAATCTCATGTGGCCAAATCTTACAAGTTATCTCACTTTAAAGGTCAAATGTTACAAGTTAGAATTATAAATTTGGCCTCATGTGTTTTTTCAAGTCTACGTCCTCATATGTTAATTACATGTCGTCATCTTGAACAAAGCTATACCAATTTTTTGGCCTTATAATCTCTCATTACGTACCTTAGCTTCTCCATTATTTAATTTCTAAGTTATTATATACTCAAAAAGTTCTCATGATGACAGATAAAAAAGAGATGAAACTAGACCTCTTACCAGAAGATTGTATCGTTCAAATCCTATCGTTCATGTCTCCTCGTGATGCTTCTCAATTGTCTTTGGTTTCGACTATGATTCGTGATGCAGCCCTATCGGACTTGTTATGGGAGAAATTCTTGCCCTTTGATTATTGAGAAATCATCGAAAGATTAGTGTTGCCAATTGCATTTCCGTCAAAGAAAGAGTTGCTTCTTAAACTCTTTAAACCTCTTCTCATTGATGGTGGTAGCAAGGTGCGTGCGCAACGTGACTTGCTTTATTTCTATTCTTGGTGTCAATTAACATGAACAATGAGATGATTCTTTTTTTTTCAAGAGGATAATATTTCTTGGTATGAAGAAAAAAGTACTGATTTTTTAATTTTCTCATATTTAGTTGATCAAGATATTTTCTTTGGGAAACTAAACTATAAGTTCATTCAAAATCAGATACCTTTACCCTTACTGCCTTACACTCACTTGCTCCCCATATGAATACTATTATAGGAATAATATGTTCAGCTTACTTATCAAACTTTAGAAAATATTTTTTAAAAATATACTTATTTTTAACATATATATTGCGTCCTCTTATTTTTCTTATTTCTGTTGAAACATATATTCCAGAGCTTTTCAATAGACTGGACAACAAGTAAAAAGCGTTATATGTTGAGTGCAAGGGAGCTGTCAATTACTTGGTCCACCAATCCCCTCTACTGGTGCTGGAAACCCCTCCTTCACTCAAGGTATTGTATAATTCTTTAGTCACAATTTATATGATTTATTTTTTCTTATAGTGTCACCCCTCTCATAGAGTGTCTCAAATGGTGTCATATCAATGCTGGAGTGGTAACTATTATTATAGGAGAACTCACACAATGATATGAATTTATCTCAATGTCCTTCAAAATCAATCACACTTGCCCTTAACATGTCTTTTAACACTTGAATAGTCTTCTTTGACTGCCCGTATGTCTGTGGATGGAAGGTTGTACTAAAAGTGAGTTGCGTGCTCAAGTTGATGTTAAATTCTCCTCTTAAACATATACTAATAAATATAATAATAATGTAATGGCATGCGTTACGTTGTGGAGGTGCATAATTATTTTCTTTTAAATGGTGGATAAATAATAATAATATTATTGATAAACAGATAAGATCAATAATGACGGCACGGCAACAAATTTAAAGTAATGTCGATTTCATGATGAATAGCTAATAAACCTGCCCAGAATTTTTTTAATAAAAAATTGTGATACAAACACCAAATAAAATAACTTTATAACATGGTCGGCATAAATTAGGAAAGCATGACTCTAACATATCTATTATTATTATTATTATTATTATTATTATTATTATTATTATTATTATTATTATTATTATTATTATTATTATTATTATTATTATTATTATTATTATTATTATTATTATTATTATTATTATTATTATTATTATTATTATTATTATTATTATTATTATTATTATTATTATTATTATTATTATTATTATTATTATTATTATTATTATTATTATTATTATTATTATTATTATTATTATTATTATTATTATTATTATTATTATTATTATTATTATTATTATTATTATTATTATTATTATTATTATTATTATTATTATTATTATTATTATTATTATTATTATTATTATTATTATTATTATTATTATTATTATTATTATTATTATTATTATTATTATTATTATTATTATTATTATTATTATTATTATTATTATTATTATTATTATTATTATTATTATTATTATTATTATTATTATTATTATTATTATTATTATTATTATTATTATTATTATTATTATTATTATTATTATTATTATTATTATTATTATTATTATTATTATTATTATTATTATTATTATTATTATTATTATTATTATTATTATTATTATTATTATTATTATTATTATTATTATTATTATTATTATTATTATTATTATTATTATTATTATTATTATTATTATTATTATTATTATTATTATTATTATTATTATTATTATTATTATTATTATTATTATTATTATTATTATTATTATTATTATTATTATTATTATTATTATTATTATTATTATTATTATTATTATTATTATTATTATTATTATTATTATTATTATTATTATTATTATTATTATTATTATTATTATTATTATTATTATTATTATTATTATTATTATTCAGAAGCTGTTGATTTCTAATCAGACACTATATTAATGGCTCATAACAACATTTCATACATATGGCTAATAATAATTTAATCTCTATATTTATATTACATTATTGCTTCATAGTTTGTTATAATTGTATTATTATAGTATTATCTTAGATATTTACAAGCTTATTACATATTTTATTAAAAGTGTTCGAATTATGAAGAAGTAACTAGAAAAAATTCTAATGAATAAGTGTATCGAAGTTGGAGTTGGTTCATGGAAATTTTTGAATCATAATATGTCATATTTAGCTAAATCATAAGGAGTCTTTTTTTAAATGAAATTTTTAAATGATTTTGTTTCATTTTAAAAAATATATTTTTTATGACATTATTATGATTTATAATATTTTTAATATAATTTACAAATAAGTTAAATTATTATTTTTTTAAAAATCTGAAAAATTTATGCCCAACTTCACATAAAAATTAGATAATTTAGCCTTCATGCTTTAAATCATCTCACGTAAACGAGAAGATTATTACAATTGAAGCTGCCAAGGTTTTATTGAAATATTATAACAATATTACCCCTTGATATTACCTCTATTTTAATTAAAAAAGAAAATGTCAAAGGGATTTTGCATGGTTTGCTTTAATAATTTTTTTTTTGTTATTCCCGTATGATTTGCAGGCTATCACACAGTAAATGAGGTTTACTCAATATACATAAAGTGTTCACCACAGAGTGCTCACCTGAATGTCAGAGGATATGGCAGAGATGCAAATTATCTTGGGTTAAAAAAAATAGTTACTTAATTACGTATTTATTAGTAATTACCCATTTCTTAATCGGTACTCTTCAATTTAAAAATAAAAATATTCAAACAAAATGCTAGAACAGAAAGGCGAACCTAATTAAAAGAATATATTCTCTAACCATAATTTATTTCAGCTCCCAATTACATAGAAATCAATACATGAAAGACATCATGTCATTCTTTGTTTGTTTGATCTTGTGAAACTCCTCTGTATATATATTTTTTCAATTGCTCTTGTTCCTTTCTGAAATATGCAATTCGCTCTTGCATAATATTTTCATACATCACTTTAACCGATTTGCTTGATTGTTCAATTGTACCTGTATTCAAAAATAAATATTTAGAAGAACAATTTAATATAGTCATGAATATTATCATTAATATTTTACCTTGACAATTCTCTGAACTAATTATTTGGCCGATCTTTATATTTTTTTATCCATTGTAGTACTTCTGTATAGGTATTTGTCAAAGTCAAACTAAAGATAGAGTATTGCAATAAATGGTAAGTTCCATATAATAATATTGGATATTGAAAAACTAACCTCAATTAACCACTATGAGCCGATGGTGACTATGAAGATAAATGGTGTGTGTGGATCTTTATTATTTTGTTTGTGGTATTTATACCATTTTTTTTTTATTGGTTGTGCTACCATTTAATTGTATTAATTGTTTGGATTTGTTAAATGTTTGTGTAAAGGTAAGTGTGAAAATTTTGTAAATAATTGAAGGAAAGTTGGGGATTCGTATTGTTTTTATTTATTTATTATGAAATATATGGTATGAATTTATTATGGAGATATAGTAAATAAAAAGGTGTAGAGGAATATATATAGATAAGTTTTCACATTGATCATGTAGATCAACGTGAATATTTTGAAATTAAAAAATAAGTGTATTTTATAACTTTTTCCATTGGTTGTGATCTCCATTTATTCTTTTAAATAAAGAGATTATTTATGAAATTGTTAAATCTTGATGTAAAAATAAGTGTAAGACATTTTGAGAAAAAATAGGCAGAAAGGTTGAATTTGTATTTTTTTTATTAATTCGATAAAATTGTAGAGAGTATCGCGAGAGAGCTTGAGAGTCTTTGTCAGAGGGTAAAATATGAGGTACGCACTTGGTTGTGTTACTGATTTGTTATATAAATAAAGGGAAAGGTGGACAAAAATTGCTTAGTATGATGTTATTGTATAGAAAGTAATCCACACATATTAGATCATGATATGGCGCTACATAAACCTTTGGATTTAAATGATTTTTATGGATTTAATTAAAAATACTACTAAGATTTTCAATGATATCCATGGATGTAATTTAACTTCAAGCACTCATCCATGAAAATATCAATGGCATGAACATGAAATAAATAATTATATGTTGATATCATTATTTTAAAGTTATCACTGAAGATTGATGTCTCAATTTAAGAAAATATATATTTAAAATATCTTATTTTTGATCTCTCCTCATCATTGCTACTACAATTTACTACATTTTCTACCTTCTATTTTTATAATTCTTAATTTTTTATTTTTTTATCTCTCCAATTTATTACCATAATTAATTATTCTTATTCACAAAATTTTCTTTTTCCTTAATAAGCTTTTTTCCTTATTAAGTTTTTTTCCTTTAATTTATAAAATTTGAATAAAAAATAAATCTCAAATATTTTATTTTTCTTTTTTCGTGATATTACTGCAACCTGTTATATTTATTTTTTTATTTCTTCTCATTGTTACTATAAAAAAAATATTAATTCATCTTCCCACTTTCTATGTAACAACCCTCTTAGTTGTTTTATGAATTTTAATAATTATTTTTATATTAACCTTTTTAGTAGCTTTTATAATTAATTTATGACTTATAAAAATGAGTGACATGATTTTCAGATTTAATAAAGGATTATTATGTTGATAATAATAGAAAATAAATAAATAAAGAATTAAGGTCAAAAGCCCTAAATTGTTAAGGTCAGCAAAATGGGAAAAAGAAAAACAAACAAACGGAATAGGGTCAAAATTTCAGACGGGAAAAAGGAAAAGAAAGGGAGAAAGAGGCGATAACCTATCTAGCCCTATCAACACAAGCACGGTTGGCTTTAGGTAAGGTTGATCTCACGTTTCATATTGGTACTAAGCATTAATAAATATAGAATGTAGAGTAATAAAATTTAATATTGCAAAGTGAAGTGCAACTAATGTTGCTGGATCGTTCTTTTGATGTTTTGGGGGAGGAAATTGTTTGATGTCATGATTGGCTAATAATGATTTATATTGAGGCATTGATTAAGTAATAATGGGGTCAAGATGAGATTGAAAAGTATATGGTGCATAGGTTCTGTAATCTATGGTCTTCAGTGAATTGATTTGCTTATTCGTAGCTTGACAGTGATGTATTGGTATACATAATTAAATATTAGGCATATTATATTATATAAATTTCATCAGACTTATGATATTAGAGAAATTGGAAATTAACCCTAGGCTTGAAACTTGGAAAATATGATAATTG
>NW_006239675.1:15515-15693 GCF_000226075.1 Solanum tuberosum | reverse complement strand
GGGTGTGTATCACTAGGTCAGACATGCATCACTATACTTGACATTGCATTGCACATATTTATCATTAGTGAACTTGATATTGTGTTTTGCTGATCTTGTGAATGCCTTTCTGTGGAACTTTGATTGATGAGTATTGAGCTTGTTGTTGAGGATATGTAATTGTTAGAGTGTTGTTGTT
>NW_006239675.1:6860-15324 GCF_000226075.1 Solanum tuberosum | reverse complement strand
TGTGAACTGTTAGGTTGGGCTAGTTTTATACGTATTGTAGTTGTGAAGGTTCGGTTGGGGTGTAAGGAGTACTCGTATTCTATCCCTTTAGCTTGTGTTTAGAGGTTTACTTGCAAAGTACTGCGTGGTTTGGTACCCACCCCTTGCTACTACATTTTTTTGTAGGTTACTAGCCCGGACCTTTGTGATATATTTTCTTCTTTCTGAGGCTTCTTGGAGATTTGGGAGGTAGATGTTTGTCAACTCAACAGACCTTCTTACTCATGTTTATGATCTTGTTCTACTCTAGAAACTATGTCATATGAGACTTATATTTTTCTTTTGATTCAATTGTAATACTTTTAGAGGCTTATACATGTGACAACCAGATTTTGGGGGTATTTTTTGAGTTTATGATAAAAATTTCTGCATTTTTATTGTAATGGTTGAGTTTTAGGCTGACTTGTCTTGGTGGGTTAAGACGGAGTGCCATCACGTCTATTTTTGGGTCGTGACAAAATGGTATCAGAGCCCCAGGTTCATAGGTCTCACGTGTGTACAAGTCGAGTTTAAGTAGAGTCTCGAGGATTTGTACGGAGACGTTTGTACTTATCTTCGAGAGGCTATAGTGACTTTTAGGATAAATCTTGAATCTCTATCGTGCGTACTTGGTCCGGTTTTGATTCTTATCGCTTCACTTCATTCACTTTCACTTATAGTGATAACTCGTGCGTGGTTTCTCATGTGAGTAGTTGATGTCGTGTATGGTTTGAATGTTATGTTTGGTATTAAGGTGGAAGTAATAGACTTACGAAAATTATGTGTAGTTGGATTCGAAATGTTAGTAATTTGAAGGGGTTGAGTTAGGTGATAGCTCGATGATGCATTTTGAGGATATTTGATGATGATTTTGAACAAATGTTTGGAGATTTTATGAACATGGTTATTTGTTTTGGTTAGTTACCCTAATAGAGGGAATATTACATGTGTGGTATATGCAATATCTTGATTAGTTCGATAATTGAAAGTGGAATAGTTAAAAGGATGGATAGGAAATGAACAGTGTGACTTCGGAAATTACAGTTAATAAAGTTGTATAAGTATGGGTTGTTTAGTGTATAATGAGAATGATGTTGTAATAAACGAAGTTAGAATCTCTACTACAATTTTATAGATTGGGTATATATTTAAGAGGATCATGATATGACTACGACAACATTATTGATGCCTACTTGGTTAGAGTTGTGGGGTGTGTTACTTCTATTATCGATCTGATATATGAAAGAATGCATATCGCTTGGGCTAGAGACAGAACGAATTTGATAATATTTTGCAGTTATTCAACGGATAGAAATATGTGAGATTTGGGCACAATCTTCTCGACATGTATGATGTGTTCTAGTGGTGGATCTAACGAACTTTCACGATGTGGTACTAGTGTTATATGAAAACGGATATGTCGATGGTAAGTGTGAATACTAACTACTTAAGGGGCTATCAATTGTATCACATGCTCATATAATAAGATTTGATGTTGCATTCATATTTGAGAAACCAACTATCTTGTTACTACGAACGAATGGGTTAAGCATTATTTATAAGAAAGCTTTAGTGGTGGATCTTTGGTACGGTATTGATGTGTTAGGTTGTGAAGTGTATCTTAAAAAATTTAAATGAGTGGTATTTCATCGTAAGCTCCATGGAAGTGGATCGATATTAGGATGACAAGCTTACAGGTAAATGAAGTCTCAATGAGTATACTTGTGTGAAGGTAATTGAGAATTTTAGTAAGGAGGCGCATATAAAATTGAGTTAGTCTTTTGAATTTGATTGGTATAGCTGGGTTTGAGATGTCATGTCGATGACAAGGTTGACTTCGAGATGAGGAAAGTGTCTAATGAGCATAACGATAAAAAGAATTTGTGATGAAATTGTGATTAAAATGCAACTATATGATAAGGATTGTTGGTTAAACGAATTTTGTATGGTAATAACGACTAGCAAGTATCTAATGTTGTGGTTTTCCATTATTTGGTGAGTAATGTGGTTGTATGGAAAGTCTAAGAATATGTAGGGACTTCGCTCGGATAAAATTTAAAATAGCTAGAGTCCTAATGAAAAAGTGTGGGATATAGTGGAGCCTTCAGAAAGAGGTGAGAGTAAGTATATTTTCTCTTATTGCAAGGGCAAAAGAGGTATCTTCAAAGGTATTGAGAACTGGGTTCACAGACGCGTGATTTCATTAATTTTGCTCTGGTTATGGTAATAGTGTCACGGGTTCATCAATTGGTTAAAAAGTACCGGATAAAACTTGAGAAAGGAGTGTACAGACATTCAGTTCGAGTGTGATGATAAGTTCTTTTGTGGTTTTGAGTTTGATAATGAGTATAGTTGAATTTTTAGCGAAAGATATGGTAAGGTCGATGGAGAGACGATCAATGGTAAGCTAAGATACGTGAATTCAAAAAAAAATAAAAAAAATCAAGGTATGAACTACAATTGATAGATAATGGGATTATGTTACACTGTTGGATTCAAAATTCAAGTTTTTCATTGCGAGTTTAGATTTGTGGTAGTGTGTTTTGTCAAGGTATGAATTGGTAAGGTAAGGAATGATCGATCACATTGAGTACGAAGCATTTAGAAGGACTTAAAAATATTTGGATAGTAAATTTGGTTACTTTTGATTGTTATACCTAAGGGGGGTTTCACGTAATGTTTTGATTTAGAGGATAAGGTAAAAATATCATGGGTTGTTGGTCAAAGGATACCTATGGTGTGAGCGAGTAAACAAAAGGAATAAGAGTCTGGGTATTGAAGGATTCAAGATATTTAGAATTTTGTGGCATGGGAAGAATTTAAGAAAAGTGAAGGAATAAACCTCTCGTTTATGCCCTTGGTTTGTAGTTGAAGGATTTATTGATTTTTGCCTATGAGTTTAGATATGATTGTGAGATGTGAACTAGTTTGGTACAGACTTACTAGGAATGTATCATCGACTTTTCTAAGTATTGAGTTTTGTTTGGGTGACAAGCAGTGATGTGTGAAAGATTCTATGTGGTTATTTCGAGCTAGATTGTTCAAATTATGATAGGTAACTTATTGATGTTCAACGGTGTGGACCTACTGTTTTACATGATTAATGAGGATTTCGAGGAGATTGAAACTACTTTGTTGATGGGACGATACAGACTGTTATAATGTGTTACATAGGCATTTGATGGTGAGTAGAGGTTATGAGCTTATAGTATACCAAATTATTGCAGTGACCAAGAATTTCTTAAGTGTTGATATGAGGTATATGATGGTTTTGAATATTAGTTGAAATTGGGTAGCTGAAAGATTACGTGGAGTTGACATTGTACGTGATTCAATAACTTTATATTGATGGGAAAATACTTTTAGATTCGAAATTAGTGTTAGCCTTGGGTGGGACCCGTATCTGTCCTAAAATACTTATTTGGAAAGAGAGAGCGCCACGGTTTGAAAATTTGGAGGCGATAATGTATTTGATAAGAATACTTTGATACTAGTGACAGTTTGAGAGTAAGGTAAATGACTGGTGTAGTTATGATGTTTGTTGGTATTAAGAGTGTTAGATTCAATGGAGTACTGTGAGAAGTATGTGGGGTTTGATGAATCTAGTATTTGTAATATTGTAATGGGGTTAGTCTAGTTGATTGTTGGTAGCTAAAAAATCGAGAGATAGAGTCGGATGAATAGAATTTTATTTATATGGGCACTAAGGAAGAAGTATATTGTGTTATTCGACCTTGCTTTTGTATATTTTTATGTGACCACCTTCTTCGTATTGGATATTATTTGGAGTATGATTCACCGCTTATACTACTCATGTTTCCACATCTATGGGTGAATCCCTAGTGCTGGATCGGATGTACCGATCCTCTTGTGCCTTCTTGATAGGGTATGATCCTTGGAAAGACTTGGTCATTTCAGTTATGATAGATTTGTTGTTGTTTGGGATAGTTGAATTATATCAGTAGTTCTATATGCACAACCTTGCTTATTAGAACTTATATAAGAGCTATGCAGAGTTACAATTGTCTAAGAGTGTTGTTAGAGGTTCTACATTTTAAGTGTATCACTTGTTGGGTGTTTACTTGATCATTTCCTTCTTTGTGTTAGATAAGTGTGATCCTCTCTTGATGGGTACCCAATGTCTAAAGATCAATTTTTATAGTTTAAGCTCATGAAAAGATTCTTTTGTGAATGGTATCTTGAAAAGATCTGTGATAGTTTGTGCATTGTGAGCGTCTGGTGGTTGATTCAGGTTCAATTTTGGTTGTAGTCAGTATTGATTCAGAAGGTTACCTTGGTCATGTGAGAAAATATTCATCATGATGATTGTGTTAAGGTCCAATGAGTTTCGGTTCAGATTGGATTCATGGGTTAGTCTGTGGCTTGGTAATTACTTCTGAATTATAGATTCGCCAAAGTTTAATTAGAAAGTTCAGTTCTTAGTAGTTGATCTTGAGGGAATGGTCTTAAGGAGGAGTTCACTTAGAGAGATGAACACCGACTGGTAGGTCCTAACTTAGACTTTTGGTAACGTCGGTTATTCTTCCATCTCATTCTTTATGTTCGAGGACGAACATGATTTTTAGTGGTGGATAATGTAACGACCCTCTTAGTCGTTTTATGAATTTTAATAATTATTTTTATATTAACCTTTTTAGTAGCTTTTATAAACAATTTATGACTTATAAGAATGAGTCACATGATTTTCAGATTTAATAAAGGATTATTTTGTTGATAATAATAGAAAATAAATAAAGAAAGAAAGAATTAAGGGCAAAAGCCCTAAACTGTTAAAGTCAGCAAAATGGGAAAAAGAAAAACAAACGAACGGAATAGGGTCAAAATTTCAGATGGGAAAAAGGAAAAGAAATGGAGAAAGAAGCGATAACCTATCTAGCCCTATCAACACGAACACAGTTGGCTTCAGGTAAGGTTGATCTCACGTTTCATATTAGTACTAAGCATTAATAAATATAGAATGGTTGATCTCAGGTTTCATATTAGTACTAAGCATTAATAAATATAGAATGTAGAGTAATAAAATTTAGTTGGATTTAATATTGCAAAGTGAAGTGCAACTAATGTTGCTGGATTGTTCTTTTGATGTTTTGGGGAGGAAATTGTTTGATGTCATGATTGGCTAATAATGATTAATATTGAGGCATTGATTAAGTAATAATGGTGTCAGGATGAGTTTGAAAAGTATAGGGTGCATAGGTTCTGTAATCTATGGTCTTCGGTGAATTGATTTGCTTATTCGTAGCTTGACAGTGATATATTGGTATACGTAATTAAATATTAGGCGTATTATATTATATAAATTTCATCAGACTTATGATATTAGAGAAATTGAAACTTAACCCTAGGCTTGAAACTTGGAAAAATGATAATTGAAATGTTAAGTGACATCAAGATTTAGGAACTTGATTATAAACTTGGGTGAATTTTTGGGTCAAAGCTAAACACATAGTAATATGAGTGTTGTTAGTTTTGAAATCTTATTTTGTGTCATTTATTTGAATAGATTGCTTTGAGTTGGAAGTTCAACGTAAGGGGAAGACTCAAGTTTCAGAGTGAATTCATGATTGATTGAGGCAAGTGGATTTCTAAACCCTTGTTAAGTGTATGGAATTCGTGTATATCCTTGTAATATGTGTTTGGGGTTATGAGACGTGGTGATGGGTTGACTTGTCCACATTGATTAATTCTAATGATGAAAAAGGGGTAATAAAAGGCAATGTGATTAATTGTTTGTGTGTGATGTGTTAAGAATGGTTTGACAGGCTTGTTGAATCATTGTTGATGTTGTATCATGATTGTGTTGTTGTGAATTGTGCAATGTTAAGAAAATGGTCATCTCCTCATTATTTGTGTGAACATATCATTTGCATTGTTCTGAGACATGATTGTGACAAGTGTTATGTGAATTGAGAAAGAATAAGAAATTAAAGAGGATGTAAGATTTCAAGTGACGTATCGCGCGCCGCGATGGATACTATATTTCAAGAGACGTATCGCGCGCCGTGATAGTTACTATTATCGAGGGTCGTATCGTGTGCTGCGATGAATGCATGGACAGATATTCCCCATGGGTCTCGGACTGAAAGACAACGGGTGTGTATCACTAGGCTAGACATGCATCACTATACTTGACATTGCATTGCACATATTTATCATTAGTGAACTTGATATTGTGTTTTGCTGATCTTGTGAGTGCCTTTCTGTGGAACTTTGATTGATGAATATTGAGCTTGTTGTTGAGGATATGTAATTGTTAGAGTGTTGTTGTTGAGCTGTGTGCTATGTGAATTATGAACTGTTAGGTTGAGCTGGTTTTAAGCAGGTTGTAGTCGTGGAGATTGTAATTGATGAATATTGAGCTTGTTGTTGATAATATGTGATTGTTAGAATGTTGTTGTTGAGATATGTGCTATGTGAATTGTGAACTGTTAGGTTAGGCTGATTTTATGCAGGTTGTAGTTCTGGAGGTTTGGTTGGGGTGTAAGGAGTACTCGTATTCTATCCCCTTACCTTGTGTTTAGAGGTTTACTTGCTGAGTACCGCGTGGTTTGGTACCCACCCCTTGCTACTACATTTTTTTGTAGGTTACTAGCCCGGACTTTTGTGATATATACTCTTATTTCCGAGGCTTCTTAGAGATTTGTGAGGTAGCTGTTTGTCAACTCAACAGACTTTCTTACTCATGTTTATGATCTTGTTCTACTCTAGAAACAATGTCATATGAGACTTGTATTTTTCTTATGATTCAATTGTAATACTTTAGAGGCTTATACACGTGACAACCAGATTTTGGGGTATTTTTGAGCTTATGATAAGAATTTCTGCATTTTATTGTAATGGTTGAGTTTTAGGCTGACTTGTCTTGATGGGTTAAGATGAGTGTCATCACGTCTATTTTTGGGTCGTGACATTCTATTTCTAAGATTTTCTAAATAAATTCTTATTTTTCTCGTATTCTTATTATCATAATTCATAACTATTAAATTATTATTATTATTATTCTCCAAATTTCTTCTTTTTTTTCTTAATTTCTCTCTTGACCTATAAAATATATAATAAAAAAGAATAAAAAATATCTCTTTGACCAAAAATCATAGTTCTCCTTTTTCTTCTTTTCTTCTTTTCTTGAGTTTTTAAATATTTTTTTATTTATATTTTATGTTAAAAAGCTCAAAATAAGTTATAAATAGTGTCTAACTTAATATTTGTTTAAGACATAGTTATGATACTCACCTTTATATTATTATATTATGATAAATATATTTACCTTATTTATCATTCTTCTCATCACTACGATTTATTGCCTTTCATATCTCCTTATCATTACTACAATTTATTTATTTTTCTTAATTTCATCTCTCCTCATCATTGCTAGTTTGCTGCTACAATTTATTACATTTTCTACCTTCTATTTTTATAATTTTTAAAATATTTTTTTATTTATCTCTCCAGTTTATTACCATAATTAATTATTCTTATTCACAAAATTTTCTTTTTCCTCAATAAGCTTTTTTCCTTTGATTTATAATATTTGAATAAAAAATAAATCTCAAATTTATTTTTTCGTGATATTATTGCAACCTGTTATATTTTTTTATTTCTTCTCAGTGTTACTATAGAAAAAAAATTAATTTTAATCTTCCCACCTTCTATTTCTAAGATTTTCTAAATTAAATCTTATTTATCTCTCCTTCTTATTATCATAACTATTAATTTTATTATTATTTATTCTCCAAATTTTTCTTTTTTCTTAATTTTTCTCTCTTGACCTATAAAATACATATATAAAAGAATAAAAAATATCTCTTGATCAAGAATCATAGTTCTCCTTTTTCTCCTTTTCTTGAAATTTTAAATACTTTTTAATTTATATTTTATGTTAAAATACTCAAAAGAAGTTATAAAATAGTGTCTAATTTAATATTTTTTTAAGACATAGTTATGATACTCACCTTTATATTATTATTATAAAATAGTATCTTATTTAATATAATGTTTTTTTAACATAATTATGATACTCACCTTTATATTATGATAAATATATTTACCTTATTTATCATTCTTCTCATCACTACGATTTATTGCCTTTCATATCTCCTTATCATTACTACAATTTATTTATTTTTCTTAATTTCATCTCTCCTCATCATTGCTAGACCCTTTTTAGTAGTTTTTTTAAATGAAAAATCTTATTATCTCTCCTCCTTAAACATATCCTTATTGTCATGATTTATTATTATTATTAACAAAAATTTCTTCTTTTGATCTATAAAATCAGTTTAATTTTTTTTAAAAAAACAAATACCTTATTTATCTCTCTCCTCATATTACTACTAGGGATTTCACGATTTGGATAAAAACCGATCCAAACCGAAAAACCAAATCAAATCGATAAAATAAAACCGATTTTATTTGGGTTTGGTTT
>NW_006239675.1:229-6580 GCF_000226075.1 Solanum tuberosum | reverse complement strand
CCAAGATGAAATATTTATCTTATTGATTTCATGTATACAAGTGTCTATGACAATTCTTTGTGGGACTGAAAATGTTATTGTCTCTTCCTTCTAGGCCAATATAGTGAATTTTAAAGCTTTATTAATAGTAAATTCAATGATCGAAAGTTCGGTAATTTAAGTCATTCTAACTATTTTTGTTTTGAATGGATTGTTGTCACTTTTTTCACATTTTGAATGAATTGTTTCTTTTCTTTTTGTGTATGGTTAATAACCGAACCAAAATCGATAACCACCAAACCGATAAATATATATTATATTTGGTTTGGTTTGATTTTGATAATTTTAAAATCGATTAAGTTGGTTTGGTTTTGATTTTGACCAAAAACCGATCCAAACCGACTCGTGAACACCCCTAATTACTACTATTATTATTTTTTCTTAAATTCCTCTTTCTATCTTCTATTTTTTAAAGTTTTTTAAAGAAAAATAATATCATCCATCTCTCTTCCTTATTATCATAATTTATTATTATTCAAGAAATTTTTTTATTCTTTCCTTATTTTTTTTCCTTTTGATCTATAAAATTTGTCAAAAAATATCTCTTTGACTAAATATTATAATTAGTTTTTTTTCTCCTATTCTTTACTTCATATATTTTTTTGGTATTTATGTACTATGTTAAAAAAATTAAAAAAATACTATAAACTATAATCTTATTTACTTTTTAAGTAGTTATATATATTAAGTTTAATTGATATATTTTTATAATTTCATATTTCAAATGTTTTTAAATAAAAAAAAGTAGAAAAGAAAGAGAAGTGACTACAGATAAGTAAATAAAAGTAACTCTTTTAACTTCTTTTCCTTTTCCGTGTTTTCTTTTTATGGTAGTTCTTTTAAATTTTTTCTTTTCCTTTTACTTTTTACTCAATTTATTACTATCTTCTTACTTTTATCTATATTTTTTACTGTCATAAAAGAGAATCAAAAATTTATTTTCCCTTTTCATATCATTTCAGTACTCTCTATACTCATTATTTGTAAATAAAAAAAGATTAGAATAAGAGAAATAATACTTCATGGTGGGCATCATTTTCACGGTTCACAAATTGAATGTTAGAGGATATTTTGATGTCTTTAGATCTTCGGTATATTGAATTCCTGAATAGAATTTCATTCTTGTTTTGCTAGATTCATCTATAATAATTCTTGCTGGCATAAAATAATCAAATCGACACAGGTATATTCAAATGAATTCATTTATACAAACAAATAAAAAAAAACGATTTATCTAAGGTAGTAAAACCTTCTTTTGCTATGAGTTCTCTATTTTATCTCTTGCATAATTTTTATTTATAAAAGAAAGCAAAATGAATTTACCTGAAGTAGTAAATCTTCTCTTGTAATGATTCTTCCATTTTGTTAATTTACATAGTGCATTATGTGCTTCTTCTGCCTAATGTCATTTGTATAAACAAAACTAATTTTTATTTATTTGAGGTAATAAAGCTTTTCAAAATTTTAATTTACCTAGAGTAATAATTCTTCTCTTACAATGATTCTTCCATTTTGTTAATTTACCTCCGCTTATGTGATTTCCTGCCTAATTTTATATACAAACAAATCAAAAATTTGATTTATCTGAGACAGTGAAACTTTTAAAAATTCAATTTACCTTGAGTAGTACATCTTCTCTTGCAAAGATTCTTCCATTTTGTCAATTTACCTTCAGATTACATGGTTCAGATTATGTGCTATTCTACCTATTTTTTTTATATAGATTTTTAATTGGTTGATTGCAATAAGTTCTTGACAGCTGTTACAACTCTTCATTCTCTATTGCAACAATAAAGATATTCTTTATGTTAAAACTTTTCATTATCCTCTTTAATTGTAGGTTAATGATACATTAGAGGTATTTATTAGATTATTGAAATGAATAAAAAAATTTAAAAAATTGAGATAAAAATAAATAAGAATGGTGGCCATAGAGAGGTGCCACATAGGATTGTGTAGATTTAGCTTTATATATATATTCCTGAATAGAATTTCGTTATTGTTTTGCTAGATTTGTCTATGATAATATTTGCTGGCATAAAATGATCAAATCGACACAGGTATATTCAAATGAATTCATTTATACAAACAAATCAAAAAAATCGATTTATCTAAGGTAGTAAAACCTTCTTTTGCTATGAGTTCTCTATTTTATCTCTTGCATAATTTTTATTTATATAAGAAAGCAAAATGAATTTACCTGAAGTAGTAAATCTTCTCTTGTAATGATTCTTCCATTATGTTAATTTACATGTGCATTATGTGCTCTTCTGCCTAATGTCATTTGTATAAACAAAACAAAATTTTTATTTATTTGAGGTAATAAAGCTTTTCAAAATTTTAATTTACCTAGAGTAAGAAATCTTCTCTTGCAATGATTCTTCCACTTTGTTAATTTACCTTCCGCTTATGTGATTTCCTGCCTAATTTTATATACAAACAAATCAAAAATTCGATTTATCTGAGACAGTGAAACTTTTAAAAATTCAATTTACCTTGAGTAGTACATCTTCTCTTGCAAAGATTCTTCCATTTTGTCAATTTACCTTCAGATTACATGGCTTAGATTATGTGCTATTCTACCTATTTTTTTATATAGATTTTTAATTGGTTGATTGCAATAAGTTCTTGACAACCGTTACAACTCATTCTCTATTGCAACAATTAAGATATTCTTTATGTTAAAACTTTTCATTATCCTCTTTAATGGTAGGTTAATGATACATTAGAGGTATTTAATAGATTATGGAAATGAATAGAAAAATTCAAAAAATTGAGAAAAAAATAAATAAGAATGGTGGCCATAGAGAGGTGCCACATAGAATTGCGTAGATTCAGCTTTATATATATAATAATTCTTGCTGGCATAAAATGATCAAATCAACACAGGTATATTCTAATGAATTCATTTATACAAACAAATAAAAAAAACCGATTTATCTAAGGTAGTAAAACCTTCTTTTGCTATGAGTTCTCTATTTTATCTCTTGCATAATTTTTATTTATATAAGAAAGCAAAATGAATTTACCTGAAGTAGTAAATCTTCTCTTGTAATGATTCTTCTATTTTGTTAATTTACATGTGCATTATGTGCTCTTCTGCCTAATGTCATTTGTATAAACAAAACAAAATTTTTATTTATTTGAGTTAATAAAGCTTTTCAAAATTTTAATTTACCTGGAGTAAGAAATCTTCTCTTGCAATGATTCTTCCACTTTGTTAATTTACCTTCCGCTTATGTGATTTCCTGCCTAATTTTATATACAAACAAATAAAAAATTTGATTTATTTGAGACAGTGAAGCTTTTAAAAATTCAATTTACCTTGAGTAGTACATCTTCTCTTGCAAAGATTCTTCCATTTTGTCAATATACCTTCAGATTACACGGTTCAGATTATGTGCTATTCTACCTATTTTTTTATATAGATTTTTAATTGGTTGATTGCAATAAGTTCTTGACAACCGTTACAACTCTTAATTCTCTATTGCAACAATAAAGATATTCTTTATGTTAAAACTTTTTATTATCCTTTTTAATGGTAGGTTAATGATACATTAGAGGTATTTAATAGATTATTGAAATGAATAAAAAAAATTCAAAAAATTGAGAAAAAAATAAATAAGAATGGTTGCCATAGAGAGGTGCCACATAGAATTGCGTAGATTCAGCTTTATATATATATATAAATTTTGTTTAGTATCTCATGTTGCAATGAAGAAGAAACCATCAGAAACTTAAATGGTGTAATAATCAGAAAAGAATTTAATGCAAAATTAAGTGGAGAAAACCTAACTGAAAGAGCTACGTGGGTTGATGTTAGAGTTGTCAAAAGGTTACCTTGGGCTTAATTACATGTGTTTTTGTTTCTAATTAAATAGGGCTAATTGACTATTTTTAATGAATATGTCTTTTAAATTAGAAAAAAAAAAGCTAAAAAACCACCATAAATAAGTTACCTTCTAATTTCCAATTTAATCCACCATAAATAAGTTAATAATGGAAAACTTATTGTGTATGATAATGGACTAATGGAGAACTTAAAAGACATTTGGAGAGTTATATATGACAAAACTTTACTTTGAATTCTTTACTCCAAAATTTCATTATAGAAACTACCATTTGTGAAACTTACATCCACATGAAAAGAAGAGTGGCAGTCCATCCATCTTACAAATTTCATGCCCTTCTTTGGAAGTTTTCCATTCGCGAACATCAGCTTGAAATTCATAATAGCCTATTTTTTATATTTTTTTTGTAGTTCGAAGTTTTTTCATGAAACACGTGACAATATGATATGGAAAAGATATGTGAGCTATTAAATTTTATGATATTATATGGTCTTCCACTTATATGTACCTGTATAAGTTCATATCAATTGAAATCTTATTCGGTCTTTCGAACATTTTTTCTCATATGAAATTTACTTGACAAATGTCGGATCTCGCGTGATATAACTGATTTAATTTAGTATCTTATTTCAGTTGGCATTTTCATTTTTTCTCGTGAAAAATCTTGAAGTAGATATTTGCAGAAGCACATTCGATGGATACCAATGGGTTATTGAAGATTTCAAACTTTGGTCCATTCGGCAAGTCAAAAGAGTTTCAATAAGGTATGACGTTTAAATTACAATTCATTTTATTATCCGAGATGGTTCATTTGAAATTATAGGTTCTTGCATCTATTTAATATTTTTTTTTATATATATAGCGAACCATACAAAGATCTTATAATATAATTTTTGTATAACTAGACAAGCCCATTTATAGCCTAATCGGAGTGATTTATTTTGAAGTATTTTAAAAGTAAAATAATTTTTTAGGCTTTTTTTATAGTGTTTTGGTAAAATAAAAAATATATTTTACCTAAGAAGACAAAATAAGTTCTAATTTAGAATTTCTACTTTAAACATTTGTCTTATAAGCCAAAAACTATAAGTACATCTAAACATACTCTTAAAAATATGAAATTTATTTGTAGTTACGTATAATTTGAAGACTCCAAAAATTACTTCAATTAAATATTAAATTTAAAAATTGCTTCTCTACATGCTGCTTCTTTGGTAAATAAATGGTGATGCATATTTTTTGGTGTTAATAGAATTATCGTTCTCCTTGCAAAGAAGTAAACAAATATTTTTTGTTATATATTGTGTTTTAAATATATAATATAAGTAATAGATAATCAATTATAAAAGAATGATAAAAGGTTTATGTTCTAAAGATAAAAAAAAAATGGTTCTTTTAATATTTAATAAAAGCTTAAAATTAGACTCTTGAATTTTCAAAAATAAGATAAATACACAAAAACGTTATTCACAAATAATAAGGAATATTAAAAATTATTAACGATAAATAATATTTTCATATAACAAATAACTTTTAAAGTGTAAGAGAAAAGTTAAGTAGGTATTTAGAATTATTATAATAGAAGATGAATCGTTAAGTAAGTATATTTGAAATATCTATCATATCGAAAAATAAAAAGTCAAGTAGGTATTTAGAGCCTTTGGGCTACTTCAAAAAAAATTAATGCAAAACAATGTTTATTATAGAAGCATATTTAGGGACTTCTAATTTAAAATTTCTAAAATAAGCTAAACAGAAAATATTTCATATAATAAAAGTAATTAAACTAACCAAAAATGGGGGAGGCTTTTATGTAGATTTACTTTTATTTATAAAAGCATTATTTTATGATTCTTTTTAACTAAGGAAAGAGCAATAACTTAATATTGAATCTAGAATTAATGATTCGGCATCTCTCTTGATCAAATATTATATTTCTCTTTTTTCTTCTTTCTTTATTTAAGTTTTTCTCTCATTTTTATCCATTTATTTATTTTTATGTAATTCTTCTCCTAAACTACACCTCTTCATCTTCATAACTTCTATTCTTATTTACTATAAGTATTATCTATAACTCCCAGGTTTAATGCATTTATTAGCCCCAATTACTTAATGGATAAGTTTATGACATTTAAAAAAAAAATATTAAATAGTGGAGCTTGTAGCTCCTTTTATTCTCTTCAAAGTTTATGACACCTTAAAATCACATTAAAATGATATTTTTATCCAATAATATTTATTTTGAGAGCTATATATAAAAAATTAGGGAATTAAAAGGAGAAGAAGAAAATGTGATTTGATATTTATTTTTTATTTTTAAATGAAAAATGCATGGGTAGGAAAATAAGAAAAGAAAACGCGACCCCGCTCAAAAAATTAAAGACTCAACGAACTTTCTGCCGACCTAGGGTTCTGGTGGCTCCTACATAGGCGGCAGCTGCGCAGCTATCATGGCTGTTAC
>NW_006239675.1:0-105 GCF_000226075.1 Solanum tuberosum | reverse complement strand
GATTATGTACTAGCTTTATCTCGCTCAGTTAATTATCTTCTCTACAATGGAGAGGAGCAACAATGTAGAGTTTGTCACGCCCCGAGCCTACACCCTGGGCAGGAC
>NW_006239674.1:123579-143699 GCF_000226075.1 Solanum tuberosum | reverse complement strand
GATTTAGAAATAAATTCAGATTAAAATGAACTACGAATATTTACGATATTGGATAGAATCTATGGAAAATATAAAACTATTAGAACAATTAATAGAGGAAAATTTATATATGTACCAAAGAACCCAAGATATGTTATATCTAGAATATATCATAAATAATATTAAAGAAATATTCAGATTAAAACAACTATCGAAAGAATATTACAATAAATATTATAACATTTTACCATGAATTCCGCACCCCCAAAAAATAATATTAAAGAGATATCAAGATTAAGACACTTAGCAAAAGAATATTATAATAAAATCTTTAAAATAAATTAGTCACCTACCACACTACTACTTCCATGAATTCCTCAACTACTAGTTTCGCACCGAAAAATGTTAAGTTATAGATTTACATTTTCATTTCTTTAAATAACATTTATGTACGTTATGTTGAAATGACGTAAGAGTAGTACTAAATTTCTTTTGGGATTTAGATCTTATGTTATTTTCATTTCATTTGTTTTAGTAGTATCAACTTGATAAGTCATTACTTTTTTTGTTAGACTTGATAGATTATCTTTTTGTCAAATATTTTTTATAATTTATAACAATATATTTATAGTATTAATCTTTTTGTAAATATGTATTTTATGATGGTCATAGAGATCTTGTACTTTAGTTTTTATTATTAATTTACTTATTATATACTAATTTGAAAAACATAAATCAATTATATTTTTCATAATATTAGTTAAGAACATATATTTGCTGATTAATGTATTTTTAAAAGATAATATATATCTTAAATATTTAATTCAATATCATTTATAAGGTCTCTTGTTGGTCTAATATAAATTTTTATTTTTAAAATTTAATATAATATTATGATTGCAATGGTATAACCAAACAATAATTTGTAATTACTGACAAACAAAAAACACAACAATATAATTACTAGATTATATTGAACCCCAAACTCATTTCAATCAGTAGTAACATTTTTCACCAAATCAACAACAACAACAACAACCCAGTGAAATCCCACTAGGTGGGGTCTGGGGAGGGTAAGTAGTACGCAGACCTTGCCACTACCTCGTGGAGGTAGAGAGGCTGTTTCCAAGAGACCCTCAGCTCAAGAATATCAAATCTAAGTGACAGGAGAGATATATGCAACATAACAGCATTTTTCACCAAATCGCAAAGGGAAAATCAATTTTACAAACTGAACTGAACTGAACACACCCCCGGCCCTAATCTAAAGTGTCATCTACATTCTACTGCGGAGGAGAAGTAAGAATACCGCCGACAAATAACAAGATCGCTTGTTTTGATGTTTAGAATTAGTTGCAATGGCGCACAAAAGCATCTATTTTCCTGCCTTTATTCCACAGTTGCAGCAGCGGCGGCACCTGCTAATGTATTGGCGGAGTTCCTGGTAAACTCACTTGACTTCTCAACAAAAGAAGCCATTTCTACAAGCGCCAAGCTATCTCGTTCGAAACACAGACACTATGACCCGCATTTGTTATTTGATCTCCTAGATGAAATGGGTATGAACAAATCACAGATCAAAACCCTTGTTTCTTCTTCTCCTCAATTGTTGTTTTGTCGTGTTGATGAAAACCTCAAACCCAAGATTAAGGTTTTACAAGGACTTGGCTTATCTGTATCTCAACTTGCTACATTTATGACAAGAAGCAATTTTTTGACAAGAGGTTTAGATACTATTATACAGCCTAATCTTGTGTATCTAAGAGATTTATTGCCTACTCATCATCATGTAGCTATGATTCTTATAAAAGAGCCTAGGTTGCTTTCCTACAATCTTCCTAAAGTTATGCCACCCAATATATCATTGTTGCAAAATTTTGGCTTTTCAACGCCTCATATTCTCAAGGCTTTTCACAGGCATCCTAGGTTTCTGCTCACTAGTCCTGAGTGGTTTGAGAGAGCAGTACATCGACTAGTAAAGGATTTTCATATGCCTCTCAGTTCAGGGATGTTTCTTCATGGCGTTGAAGTACTTGTGTTCCTTGACGAATCTAAATTAGAAAGGAAATTAGATATTTTTCGCAGTTTTGGATGGTCTGATTCTGATATCTGCCGAATGGTGCAAAAGCTTCCTTACTGTTTGGCCTCATCAGAGGCTAAGATAAGGACTACATTGAAGTTTTTCATGAACGAGTTGGGGTATGAACCTAATTATCTGGCTTCTCGTGCACCGCTTTTAAAGTTTAGCTTGGAGAAGAGGATCCTACCAAGGAATGAAATCTTGAAATTTCTTAAAGAAAACCAGCTGCTAAAAGGGAGTCTATGTCTTTACACTGCTGTGTCATTTTCTGAATCAGATTTTCAAAAGAAATGTGTACTTCCTTTCAGGGAAAAGATGCCCGAGATGTATGATTTATACATGAAAAGTAGAAGCTAAAGAGAAATCCCCACAGTGGAGACAATGGCTGCAGAGCAAAGAGGTTTATTCAGTTCCTTGAAAATATCTTAGATTCTTTTTCATGCTCTTGTCAAGCATATTGCTGCTTGTTTACTTTTAATTGATGGAGTTCTATTGATGCACAATGACTTTTCAAAAAATTACGGAGTGACAAAAACTAGAAATTCATATCAGTTTCATTTTCTATTCAACTGATGATTCTTGTTTAATGACAAGTAGTATAGAAATCAGACGATGTATATGACATTGATATTTGAATGGTTATCTCAATCAGGACAATATTTGTTCTCGTTTAACTGAAGTTTCTTTATCTGATATCTTTGTGATAGGGCAATATTGCTTGTCAACCTAATTTTGGCTTGAAGATTTTCTTTTGTTGTCTTGTCTAGGTAAGTGGGTCTACTATCTTCATTATATTTTGAAAGAGCACCTTCTATCAACCCTGGTCAAGTGTGAGCAACTGGTCATGATGCTCTACATGCAGTAGGTACCTATTGTTGACAACTCTTAAAGGTGTTGATTGACTCTTAAGAGTCTTAGTGATGTACTTGTCCTGAGAGAATGGGTACCATCATGAATGTATAAGTAAAAGAGAACCTAAAGTATCCTCTGAAATACTTCACGAATCAACTTGTATGTTTAAGCATTCTAGCATGACTGACCCTTAATCTATATGATATATACTTTTTCCCTAACTGGAAATTACTTGACATTTTCCATTTTTGTAGTCTCAAAGCAGTCATGGTAGTGTAGCAAACTAGGCTGTCTGTGCCACAAACCCTGCACAGTATCTCCATTTCTTTTCTTTTCCTTGTTGAAAAGGTATGTTATTGCTTTAGCTCAAAGGTTCTGCAATATATAGAGGGTATTACATAGTAAAAATCATTAGTCCCTATGAGATCTTCCAATGATTCAACTTCATTTACAATTCCCTTTTTACATAAAAATGTGAAACATGTTTGGCTTAATCTTGATATTCAGCAGAGAGATGACTGTCTTGAAAGCATATTGCATCCCTCTATCTCCAAACAGTTCACCACAAGAGTGAGATTCTACCAACTTGTTTTGTCTCCTCTACTTACTCAACCCCCCAACACACACCAAATATCCATATTAGGGAGATGTAGGGACAAGATGATATAGGGTATGTTCGGTGTGAAGGAAAAAGCTTCTAGGAAAATAAGTGAGGTTCTTACTTATTTTCTTGTGTTCGGTACGTAAGCAAAAAATATACTAAAAATATTTATATATAATCTAAACAAACACTATGGGTGGTGGGGGTGGGGTGGTGAGGATGGGGGTTACAGAGAGTGGGAGTGAAGATGAGGTGTGTTGGAGGGTGGGGTGGACACAACCTATGTGGAATGCTACTTGTGGAACTTATTTTCCGTACTTCCACTAGGGAAGTCATTTTCCTCAATTTTAAGGAACTTGTTTTCCTAGAAAAAATATCATCCAAAAATATTCACCAACCAAACATTGGATAATTGACAAATATTTTCGTCCATACCGAGCACACCCTTACAATCTCTAGTTTACCTCCACACAAGTATCATCTGGAACAAAAGGCGGAAGCGCCTTTTCTACAATTCTCATGTGGCAAGCATGATTCTTCGGCTACTAGTCAAGAGAAACATGTAACTTTTGATAGTTTGTCCTCCTTTCATCCTTTGTTTCTAAGTCAAGAGTGCTTGTTGATCATCTGAGGTAAGAGAGGCATAGAGGGACATCCTGAAACACAAATTTTACTTTATCTTCATAGTTGTTTAAACCTTAAAAATGCTCTAGTGCTGTCAAAAATTCTGCACCCCGGCCTATGTTCTAGTCATTACCTTCTTCAAAAGTTGAAGTTCCAGCCAAGTTCTTTGTAGGAGCCCAAAGTAGTCTCTAGCTTTTGTACATTGTTGAGTATGTAAGGGGAACTGTTCTTTCAAGAGACCATGCCTTAGTCAGTGGTCATTCCTAAGGATACCCTCCTATCATTACCCACTTTAATATCAATATGTGATGAAAGAGGGCTACAAATTTTTGACATTCCTCTATACTCCCACCCCATATGGAGAATAGTGATAACTTCTCTTTTTTTTTTTTTTGATAATTAGTACTCTTGTATTCCTCAGCAATTAGGGACTGCTGGCCACCCTCAAAAAAAGTTACAATGTAGTAAGATCTAGCTTTACAGTGCTCCTAGGAGATCATTCAACACTTCTATTTCCTCAATGCAATTTTCTTTACACCAGACAGTAAAGTCACTAAGCTATTCCATTTGACTTCATGGATGGACTTAATCTTATTTTTGAAACATCTTTCATTCCTCTCTTTCCATATTGTCCACCAAATGCATGAATGTATTATCCTCCACCATTCTGGCTCTTGCTTCCCCCTCTTCAAATCCAACAGCTCATCAGGTCCGTTGTATGCTCATGCATTGTCCATACAGTCTTTGTTAGACTGAAAAACATATTCCACTATTGGGCAGTGAATTTGCAATGCAAAAAAAGATGGTTATTTGTCTCCCTAGTTTCATTGCACAAAAATTTGCTTGACTTGAAGAAAGTTGTCCTTCCCAATCTGCTGAATAGAGGAACCTGTCAATCCTAGATGCACTGTTGTGATTTCCCCCCTCCTTCATGTAAATGGTCCTCCAAATGAAGGAGGATCTACCAGCTCCAAGTCTATGCTCTTAGAGAATTCAAACATTGCCCCTGAGATTCTATGACAATTTACTCTCTCTGCTACAAACCTGGTGACATTAAAGTCCCCACACACCACCCATGTTCCCTCACATCTGCTTCTAGTAACTGCTAGCTCACTCCACAACTCTCTTCTTGTCACCCTGTTGCAATCTGCATACACAACAGTGATGTACCAGGTTAGATCCTGTTTTATACCAAAAAATTTAAAAAATAACAAGAGATCAATTGACCAACCACCTCCACCAGTTGCCCTGCCCACTCCCTTTTATCCCACATGATCAGAATCCCCCTCTGCTACCCCTTGCCTCAAAATGTTCTTCCCCCAGATTAGTGATAACTTCTCTGACTAGTGCTTGTTCTTCTATTATTGTAGCTCAATAGCCATTTCATCAAAAGGCTGCTATTAGCTGCCTCAGATTCTTGATCACCAATCTTTTTTTCTGGCCAATAGTAATAGAGCTCCATATGACAGAGAGAGTTTCTTCATAGGGCATCTAATCTTTTCTCTACACTAGCTGGTAACAGGAATAGTGACTATCATTATCTTGCCAATCTTCTTTCCCATCTTGCTATCACCCCTTGCCAATTTTCTTCTCACCTAAATGCCTTGAGTTTCTAGTTAGTCAGCTTCCAACTTGACATTCTTGTATGCTAGGAAGTACTGAAATATTGGGCATTTGATTCACAGAGACCATAATACTCTTCCTCCATTTTACTTTTTGGCCAGAGTAAGTCTTCAAATATAGTTAATAGTGAACGTTAAATGCCTTATGTACTCCACAATAGAATAAAAAACTAGTGTATTATCATGTTGTAAAAAGTAGGGTATTTCCGTATTGTTGAACCCAATGTTAGCCACTTTAAAGCCTCTTATCCATCCACTATGACTGGCTATCTATCCTTTGCATTCTGTTAAATCCTTCCATAATCAGTACAACCAGAAAGAGAGATAAGAGGATCATCTACCTTAAGGCCTATTTGTGAAGGAAAGAGGTCACAAGAAAACCAACAACATATACCCAGTGAAATCACACTAAGTGGGGTCTGGGAGGGTAGAGTGTACGCAAACCTTACCACTACCTCGAGGAGGTAGAAAGGTTGTTTCCGAAAGACCCTCGGCTCAAGTGTATCAAACCCAAGTAAAATAAGTAGAAAACAATGAAGAAAGCATAGCCGTTAATAAGAAAAAGCAGTGTAAAGTCTACCAGAAAGGAACAATAACAACAACAAAATAGTGTGATAATTCAAACACAATACACGACATATGGCAATAACTACAAGGGTACGACTAGCACTACGACAGACACTAACAAGTCTAAACCTATGCACAACAAGACAACACTTCACCCCTACTAACCTTCTACCCTAATACACGACTTCCTATTTAGAGTCCATGTCCTTGGTAATATGAAGTTGCACCATATCCTATGTAATCACCTCTCCCAATACTTCTTCAGCCTACCTCATACCTCTCTGGGTACCTCCTACAACCAGTCTCCTGCACCTCCTCACTAGGGCGTCGCACACCTTCTTTACACATGCCCAAATCATCTCAGTCTCACTTCCTTCATCTTGTCTGGCACAAACTCCTACCTTCTCCCGAATAACCTCATTCTTAATCTTTTCTCTCCTAGTATGCCCGCACATCCATCTCAACATCCTCATCTGAAGCCCACAAGAAAACCATTAATCAAAATTGAGTATCTGACCGTGCTGATACAGAAGAACATCCATTTAAGGCATTTCCTACTGAATTCCATATCATTTAGAACATTGATTAGGAAATCCCAAATTCACACAATCATACGTTTTTTTCGATATACAACTTGGTGTTTATGCTCATTTCAAAAGTACCTTGTCTGTGAAAGTACTTCACTGCCTTCATGATGTTTTGATTGGCCAGCATGTTTGATAGAAACTAATGTAACTGCAAAAGCCCAGGCTTTATCATTTGCACAGATTTTAATGGTCTCTGCTACTTCTTATTCCTCGAAAGGACCTTCTAATTAGCTGTCTTCCTCTTTACTGATTGTTTGGACATGCATTCGTTCATGTTGAACCTTGGTCTCTATTTTTCATTCTCAGTCTACAAGTTCTGATAGAACGTCGTCTTCTGATGGCCTCTGGATCTTCCCCTGTTTCTCCATTAATATCCAACTTATCAATCATATTGTATCTGTGATAGCATTAGTCATTGTTTGGAATAACTTAAGGGTCGTTTGGTAGAGTGTATTGGAGAAAATAATGCTTGCATTAGCTTGGTGTATTACTAGTACCTTGTTTGGTACGCTTTTCTAACCTATTCATAATTGATGTTTGTATTAGTAATACACTCTATTGTGTATTAAAGAATGTATTACTAATACCATGGATTTCTAAGCTTTAGTAATGCAATGGATTCTAATGCATGCATTAGCATTATTAAAGACACAATTGCCCCTCAAATTTTTTTTTACATCCTTGAAACTATATTTGTGGAGGGTATTTTTGTAAACAAATATTTTTTTAAAAAAAAATTATGCAATGTATAATATTTTTAGTACACCAAACCAAACATTGCATAAAAAATCTCATCATCACTAATGCAAGCATAACTAATACACTATATTTTGCATTATTCTTATACACTCTACAACGACCACTTAGTGTCTTTGTCACCTTATTTCAGCTGAAGATTCCTAGATCTCTGTCTCCATACTATCTCCTCACATTTATTTACATCTTCAATTTCCATCAATACATTTAACATTTCGGATCAAATCCTCTTTAGTAAGTTGTTCCTGTATTTTATCCTACTGAAGCATTTCGTTTGTAACTCTTGATTTCTTCTGTCTAGACTGCCAAAGTTGTTGGTATCACACTCGACCTTCTTTGCTTTAAAGAATTCAGTTTCTTTAAGAGTAAAATCAGCCTTACCTGCCACCATAAAGGAGTCCCATCATTCTTTTATTTTCTCTTTAAAACCTTCAATGTCTAACCACCTACTTTTAAATTTGAAGTACGATCTATATTTACCCCTTAGCATTCTGCCTGGAGGCAATCCTGAGAAGTGCAGACTACTTGATGTATCTAAACTCTTCATTCCATTATGCTGTGGAAATGAATCTGTCCATTCTTGGGGAACTATGATGATTGTTGTCCGTCACCCAACCCAAGTGTATAGTGGTGGATCAATGAACTCCAGAATCAAAATTAAGAAGAATATTTTTGATTTAGATATTAGGTGTTTGAGAGAGAACATGTTGTCATATTGTTAATATACAGGTTGAGGTCATTCTTAAACCTCACACCACAATACTGACATTAACTAAAAAAAATAAAAGGGCCACTTTCAGTAGTCATGTTGAATATCTTTAAACACCTCTCTCTGTGAATGAAGAAAATAAAATTAAGATTTCTAAAGTTTGAGTACTGTTGTAGAGGACAAATGAATATTATGGTTGAGCTCAAAGGATCAGAAGAGTGATTTTGTCACCAGTTTCGATTTGCTGCAATGTTCAGAAAAGCCGACATAGAGTTGCTATGAGGAGGCCATTAATACTGATTATTTTTGAAAGCAAGGCTGTAGTTGAGAAAGTATGTATTAGCACATCTGATTTTTCTCTTGTTACCATTTGTAAGGGTAAATTAAGCTGTTAGAGATATATGCAGCTTATTTTGTTAAGAATTTTATGGTACAATTTTCTCTATCTCTAACATGACTATTAAAAATGTTGTATCAAATTATGCTATCCTATGTATTTCATTCCTCATTATCAAGGTTTATTTCTTCCCCTGAAAAGACCCTCTATTTTCCTTTAACAACTAATTTTGTAATAGTTGGTATTCAAAAGTTCACATTATGACACATAACTTGAGTAGTAGTGTAGTAATGTTTGTATGTAGTATATTGTTGGTAAAAAAAGAAAAGGGGTGGCATCCATCGGTATTAGTGTAGCAATTTGACCTTGGAAATTTCATTACTTGATGGTATGTGAAAGACACATTTTTCATGGCATGAATCCATGGCCTCTTGAGTATAATGTTATACCACATTTCTCCATTGAAGATTTCAAACTGGTTTGTTTGAGCACGCCCTCAGCATCCATCGGTACTCACACTAACTTTTGGTGGGCTAACCATATCTTACTAACTAAAACATGTTATAACTAGTTAATTAATCATATTATCTAAACCGTTAAAGGAAGAAATAATAGTTGCAACTATAATAGATTAGAAGTGTGGAAATTTAAACTATTACATCTCTAAAATTCGAAAGTCATTGACAAGATTCTAACTAAAGTGTCAAAGAATAGTCATTAAACTAGATAAGTAAATAACAATGTCCGAGGAAAGTAGTCATCGATTATCAGATGACCTGTGGCAGCATGAATAGTAATAGCTCACCCTTAGATCTGAAGTCTTGTAGCTGCGTTAAATATGAGGTTGGGTAGATGATTCTGGATCACAATCTATACTCAAAAGGAAAGTGCAAGAGTAGCATAAGTACAAACATTATATACTGGTAGGCATTATATACTATTAAGGCCTAATTTGTTTGCACTTAATGGATGTCTGAATCTGAATGGTTCAGACATTAGGCCATTAAGTGTGTTTGTTTTTTCAATTAAAAAATCTTTTAATGGGTCTGAAAAAGTCCAAATGAATCAAATTTGTGACAGAGTCTGCCTCATTTGTTTGCACTTAATGAAGGTCTGAATCTTAATCATTCAAATTCAGCCCATTAAATGTGTTTGATTTTTAAGTCTAAATTTGAATGATTGCGATTTAGCCTATTAAGTCCATTTGTTTCTTTTTTTTAAAAAGAAAAAAATAATGCGTCTCAATGAGTCTTATATAGAGAATACCACTATCTAAAGTAACCTTGTAGGGGGTGCGTATAACATGTAAGATCTCAATACGAGAAAGAAATCAGACCTATAACCTCACTGCAGTGGCTTGTAGACTTGCTTTGCCGTGGAAAGCTCATGTGAAAACCTATTAGAACTGTGGGCCTTACCCGTCTACTACTCGACCTTAAGTAACTACAGTTAGCTGAATGAATCAGATCTATAACGAAGTCTGAATACCATTCAGTCTCTATTAAAATAAAAAGCGTTCTTTCATCAAAAAAATATCTTCTTCCTTGCTTCTCTTCTGGACAAGTTTCAAGTTTCTTCCTCTCTTTTCCAACCAAATACCATTTTTTTTTCTTTTGAATAAGTAAGTTTTCATAATCCTGTGCAAGTATTTATTTAATATTTTTAATATATACAATATTCTTGGGTGAATTGATATTTATGAAGAACTCTTCTTGTCACAATTCGTTTGTTGTCAAAACTTCTTTGGAAGATGTTATCATTGTTTCTTGAGAAAAAAATGTTTGAGAAAACAAATAAATAGTTTTTTTTGGGCGGGTTATAATCTTATTCTTGAAATGATTTTTTGGAAGAAGTTATCTTGAGTTTGGATTATAAATTTTATTGATATAGTGCTTAATTTCTATTTTTTTTTAACAATTTTTTTTTAATACATATTCGGATATTGAAAACTAACAATCTTAATGATTTAATCTTCACGCATATAAATTACATCTTAATATTCAGATATGCATTCTGGGTTTTCAAGAACGACGATTTGAATAGCTATTTCATCAGTTTTTAGGGTTCTTTCTTGAACTCTTCTATTTCGATCTATTTATGATATTAAATTGTTGCTTGATCGAAATTACTATTATGAGTAGCTAATTTCCCTAGTTCTAGGGTTGTGGCTACATGATGATTGTAACTTATTGAGTTTATACGGATTGCCATTAAGAATCTTTCTTATGTTTTTTGTTTTTCGTATTTCGTGCCTGATCACCATTGAAATAAACATACTGTCCGAATTGAACTCGTAAGAGGAATAAGAGGATAGAACGTGGGGCATGAGGAGCATGATTTTCTCTTAAGAATTAGCATTAATTTGTATCCAGGATAGGGATATACCTAGAAACCTTGCTTGGTCATTATACAGGAAGAAATCAAAATGCTCGGTAATTGGTCCAACCTATCCCCGCTCAACGATGTAGTTAGGTTGCCATTTATCGTAGGTGATTAGAGGTCGGGAGACCATAATCATATATTTAACCATGTGATCATTGATTCGATAGTTGATGAATATCCGTTTAACAAGATAAATTGCATGAATCCTGATAAAAGCTGCAACCCTGGACTTCACCCAATCATTGTTTGAAACCTTTGAAATTGAATCGTGTTTATTTAATTTTTGTTTAACTTTTAAATTATTAAATCAATCAATCTTGTAATCTTGATAACACTTGTGCTTAGCTGGAAGTATTGGAAAATTGAGTTGTTCTAATCATAAGTCTTTGTGGGTACGATACCCGACTCTTAAAAAAGAGCCACTTTAATACTTGAACGACCACGTACACTGGGAACAACATAAGGGCTACTTCTTTTAGGTTTGATATTTCGGTGAACGAGTTCGTGGTAGGAGCTCTTTCTAGGTTCACCTGGGGGGTTTCTGATGGAGTTGGGATTTGAGGAGAAGTCATTTTTGGAGGAGGTTGTGATATCTAGGGAAAGAACAGAGGGTTGTTTTGGGTAAGTTCCACTAGAGCGAAGAAAAAGAGGTTTTGGATTTGTCATTGGATTGATGAGGGGATTGAAGTGGGTTGGAAGACCCCAATGTTGTTGCATGTTGTGATGCAACATTGGTGCAACTGCCGGAGCCAGGGGGTTCATGATATTGTTGATCCATAGGTGGTTCAGGTAATTGTCCATCGCCATCTTCATGCCCTCCGAGACTAGTTGGGAGAGAAACTTTGGATTCTGGAGAATTATCATGACCCCCTGACCATTGAGGTCTATCGTGAAGAAGACAGCTTGGACCCGGAGACCCAGCTCTATCCAAGAGAGGGGGGTTGGTTTGGGGGGAGAGCCTTGGTAGCATAGACCACCAGAGGGTTTGGCATCGGTGGGAATGGTGGATTGTTGGAGCTGTCGTTCATATTCTTTGTGAGTAGCAGAAGTCTGTTCTTTTTCGTTTTGTTTAGAGGAAGCAGTAATATGGAGCTCATTTGACCTGGGAGGGAGACTTAAGAGTTTGCTCTAATGATTGATGAGATATGTTATGCATGGGATTGGAGGGAGCAAGATAGGGTGAAATAGGGGAGGGGGGGAGGGGGGGGGGAGATTGCATAAAGGTACAATTGTCTAATTGTATCTTAGGGTTCGCCAATTGTCGAGAAAAATGAGAATTGTTGTCAAAATTACCATGGTTACAACTGTAGAATAGTTGCTACTACCAGTGATTTTCTTTTTACCACTTTCGAATTTACCCATAGATTTGGGGGAGTTACCATGAAAGGTGGCATTATGGGCAATAGGCCACTTTTCTCTGACACTTGTCGATGGGAGAATTTGCATGTGAGAGACGGTGTTTGAGTGAGACTCAGAGTCTATCTCAACCAACTGGTTTTCCTCCAACAAAGATAAGGAGTTAAATTTATTAGCGGATTAAATGGAAAGAGGAGCAAAAGTATCAGACTTAGTCACATTAATTGTTAGTTCTTCTCCCTTTTCAGGGATTAAAATAGAGGAGTTCATAGGATTTTTCGCTTGATTACATGGATTGGCATCCATGTTTCTAAAATACACACTTGGGGGTGAGCAGGGGCGGATGTACAGTGTTTCCAGGAGGGTCATCCAACCCCCCTCGATAAAAAAATTACACTATATATATAAGATTGATTTTTTTATGTACATGTATATATTTAAAATTGAACCACCTGAATATATATCAAAGGAGTAGCCCAACGGTTGAGGGGGTTCAAGATTTCGCTTGAGTGAGCTTTGGGTCGCAGGATCGATTCCAAGCAATAACATTTTTTTGTTGTTGTAATTTTTAGTGATTTTGCAGCCATCAATTTTAAGTGTTTTTTTTATTAAATACAGATAGACCAAACGACTCTGTTTTTAAAATCATAACTAATTAAAAAATTTATATTTAAAATCTCTAATGGAAAAGTGAACAAATAAAAAAATCCCTCTTTTCTAGGGATTGCAATATTATATTTTCCCTATTCTTTCTCGTTCAACTTCAGCCTTCAGGTTTTGTTGCTGCTCGCTGGCCGCTGCTGCAGTCCCGCCTGTTGCTGACTTGCTGTCGCCTGTTGCTGCTGCTGCTTGCTGCCGCTGGTGGAGGAGTGGTGGTCCTCTGTGGATTAATTTCATTCTCTCCTTCAGGCTCCAATTGTGATGGCAACCTCTGTAAGTTTTCTTCTCTTTTTTTTTTCCAGAATTCTATGTTTTGATTTTGGTATTTGTTGATGTGCTATTTTATTTAGCTGATTGAACTCGGATATTCACTGCTCTTAACAATTTTTTGTTTTTCATATGAAAATTTCAATTATATTCACTGATTATGAAAGTTATAATTTTATTTGTTTGGGCTTATTTGTTGATTTTAAGATGTCCATTACGTGTTTGATGAAATGTCAGAAAGATTTGCCAACTTTCTTATTTTCTTTTCTGATTTTGGGTTTGAATAGATACAATGTTGCACTCATTTAACAATACATTAAGAAGAATTTGATTGCTAGATAGATTAAAATAAAACCAAAGTAAGATTATCTTTGCCTTCTTCTAAAGTTTGGTATCCAGGAGAGGCACCATTCTCATTTGCATTGGTTTCATAAAAAAATTTAATATTGTGTTGACTCTAAATTCTGAATTCATCTCTCTCTAAATATATATAATTTCCTATTTAAAGTTAAGAGTAAGTTGAAGTATTGATTAACTATTTTATACCTCCTGGGAATGGTGCCGTAAACCTGGACTAATAACACTTAACATTTTTTGGTGTTGGGGTAAATTTGGTATTCTTTGATGTTCTTATCAAAAGAAACTGCAAGATTTTGAAGCCTTATTTAAGAGTAAAGCCATGTGCTTGGCATATTTGTTTTTGTGCTGTGAGATTTTTGACAGAAATGGATGGAAGGAGGAATCTTGCAACTTTCTAAATAGTATAAGGATGTTTTTTGTGCAATGAGATAATACAAGGATGTACCTTATATTTAGGCCATAGTTAAGGGATGAATTTAGCCCAAAACTCGACATTCAACATTTGTTTAGTGGATATTAACTTTTATTTATGAGATTCAACTTTTGTTTATTGTCTATAATTTTGTTTTGGTCCTTATTGCATATTTAATTTTTGTAAGTTCTGACTAAATTTTTATTTTACGATTCAGTCTCAATATTCAGTGAAGAAGAATTTTACACAAGTACCGAAATCAACTTTAGCCTCTCAAAGTTATAGTCAATCTAATCAAAAAGAAAATACTAATCATTCAGAAGTGTCGTTAGATTCTTCTCAAGAATTTGATTTGAGTTCTTTAAAGTTTGATCCTGGTGAAAGAACATCAATATTGAACTATCATCCAAACCACCGTGATGTTATTAGAAGATCATACCTTTTGAATGGTCCTTGTCAACCTTGTTTGGCGGTGCAAGAGTATCCTCAAACATATATTTTTGGATCAATGCGTCGTTTTAATCATGAATGGTTTGATGATATATATCATGATTGGTTGGAGTATAGTGTTAGTAAAGATGCAGTCTATTGTTTGTATTGCTATCTTTTTAAAGATCATAACACTAATCAAGGAGGAGGGGAGACATTTTCAACTATAGGATTTAAGAGTTGGAACAAAAAGGGTGGTCTTGACAAACATATTGGTCTACCGAATAGCATACATAATCAGTCAAAAAAGAAATGTCAAGATTTACTATGACAACGACGGTCTATTCAATTTGCATTTGAGAGGCAATCTAATCAACTCAAGCATGGATATTATATGCGCTTAAGTGCGTCGGTTGATGTAGTAAGACTTCTCATAAGTCGGGGATTTGCATTTCGAGGTCATGATGAATCTAAATCATTACTTAGTAGGGGTAACTTTCTTAAAATTCTCTCATGGTATGCAAAAAAATGTGATAAAATTCGTGATTATGTTTTGAAACATGCTCCTGTAAATGATCAAATGACTTCTCCAATGATTCAAAAAGATATTGTGAGTGCATGTAAGATAGAGACTGTTAAAGTGAATTAAATGATGACTGCTTTGCTTTACTAGTTGATGAATCCTTTGATGTGTCACGCAAGGAGCAAATGGCTATCGTATTTCGTTATATTGATAGAATGGGATTTGTAATGGAGCGACTTATTGACAATTGTTCATGTTGAAGATACTAGTGCTTCATCTTTAAAGGAGACATTTTTTAATTTACTTGCTCAACATTCTTTGAGTCCATCAAGTGTGCGTGGACAATGTTACGATGGGGCAAGTAATATGTAAGGTGAGATCAATGGCCTTAAAATGTTGATTAGATGAGAAAGTAAATCGGCTCATTCAATCCATTACTTTGCTCATCAACTTCAACCAACTCTTGTTGGGGTCTCTAAAAAGTGTGTTAAAGTGGGAAAACTTAGGGTCTCTAAAAAGTGTGTTGAAGTGGGAAAACTTGTAGTATTGATCTCAAATATTTTTAATGTATTGGGATCTTCTTTTAAGCGTATGTATAATTTATGAGATTCTAAAAAATCAACAATTCAAGTGACATTAGATATGGGTGAATTTACAACCGATAGGGGCTTGAATCAATAATTTGGTCTTTCAAGAGCTTGTGATACTCGTTGGGGATCTCATTATAAATCCTTTAACAATTTTATTATTATGTTTGGCTCTATTCTTGAGGTTCTTGAATCACTTGCTCTTGATGCAAGGAGTATGGATGAAAGAGCCAAGGCAATGGGACATCTTGAAGCTTGTCAAACATTTGAGATTGCGTTTATGTTGCATTTGATGAGAGATGTCTTAGCAATCACAAATGAGCTTAATAAATGCTTACAAAAAAAAGAGCAAGATATTGCAAATGCCATGCTACTTGTTGAAGTAGCAAAGAGAAGGTTGCAAGTCTTAAGAGATGATGAATGGGATTCTCTTATTGCCAAGGTATCTACATTTTGTATCAAACATGATGTTTTGATACCTAATTTTGAGGAGCCATATGTTAGCTCTTTAAGATTCCGGCGGAAACTTGCTAACTACCTTGCTTGAATCCAATTAACTCATTTTCAAGTTTTGACATAAGAAAAGTAATGAGAATGGCTGAATTATATCCAGATGACTTTGATGAATCCAATATGAGTATTCTTGAGAATCAACTTGCAAGTTACATTGTTGATGTTCGTGATGTTGATGAAAGGTTCTCCGATCTAAATGGGCTTTGTGATCTTTCCAAAAGATTAGTTCAGACAAAGAAACATTCAAATTATCCTCTTGTATTTCGCTTAGTGAAACTTGCTCTACTTTTACCAGTTGCCACTGCCTCCGTTGAAAGAGCTTTTTCGGCAATGAAGTTTATCAAGAATGACTTGCGGAGTCAAATGAGTGATAATTTTTTTAGTGGTTGTTTGATGCCTTATTTAGAAAAAGATTTATTTGATAAGATTTCTAATGATGCTATTATTAAGACATTTCAAGATATGAAACCTCGTAGAATACAATTGTAAAAATGTATGTAGTTGTATTTTCAAATGTAAAACTATGTTTTGATAGGTTTATCCGCATGTTTGGTTTCTTAACCTCCCTTCAAGGTTGTGTAGTTTTGTAATGTAATGAAGTCATTTTATGCCAAAAAGAATTTTTGTGAAGAAATAGTATTTTCGCTTAGATTAGTGTTTTTTGTTAGTCTTTCTAATGTTAAATTTGTGCTTGCTCTCCATTTGCACTTTCAGGAGCCGAAGAGAATTCTAAAGGAATTGAAGAACTTGTAGAACTTTTTGAATGAGTTGTGCTACTTTATTATCATTTTATAGATATGTACTTTAAATTTGTTTCTTAAGATAAGTTGTAAAGGATTTTTTTTTGTCAACTCGTTTGCTAATCAATCCGTTCATAAATGACCCGATCCGTTTATTTATGGATAATATTAGGGTGTTTAATTATTTTTTTTGAACCTCCTTGATAGAATTTCTGCCTCTGCCACTGGGGGTGAGGATAAGTAAGCTCCATTAATGACATTTCTTCTTCAATTCTTACCTTGACCTTTCCTGACAAAATTAATAGTATGCCATTCTTCCTTAGTTGGCGTTGTTGTTACTGTGAAAATTTTAGGATTATCATTAGGAGAGTTGGTGAGGCGGTTGACCAATCCGACCGCAGAATTTGCACAGAAGGTCCTTTCCTTCCTATTCGATGACTTGTTTATAATTACTTATCTGGATATGAGATTTGACTGGCTGGTCTAGCGCAATTTCTAGAGTTGCACTTGTACAAGCGTCCACTTTCAGCAAGTTGCCAATCTTTTGCAGTATAGAAATTGTGGAAGACGGAGCCACATAGCTGAGGGGAAGCAGTGTTTGGCATAAAATTTGGGACCCATTTTTGCGTAGAGAAAAAGTAACCATTGATGAGCCCATGGCCGATTATAGAGAATTTTTTCTTGATTTTCCTTTCGTGTTAATTTTACTATGAAATATTCATGTCCCAAGTCTATGAGTGGAAATTGTTCGGATAACTTCCACATGGATTGGATTTTAGACTTTTAAGTATTGATGAAGGATTTTCTTACCCAATAACTTACTGATAATGGATGATTCCCAAGGAGCATACATCCGTCTGTAAGAGTAATGATGTCGGAATCACCATCAGGTTGTTTGGGGTTATAAACAAGTGAATCGATTAAGTTTATCAAGTAGGGTATCCTTACAAGAAAGGGAAGATTGATTATTAATTTTTTTTCACTAGAGGGTTTGGAGGTTTAGGTGGTGGTTTGGTGTCCAGAATATTTTTATCAATATCTATATCCATAAGAAAAGGGAACCAACATAGAGAGAAGGCAGAGAGAATTTTTTTTGTCCGAGGAATATTTTATAACTATAAACTCTTTGTTTATTTCCATCCATAAATTATTTTATTTTTAATTAATTCAAAATATAAACCAACACAATATTCTATATGTTAAATAATTTAAAAAACTAATAACCTCATATAGACTCGAAAATCAAAATATAACGGGAGGAACAATAGAATAAAAATTATGAAAGTTTAAATTTCATACACGTAAAATAGATCAAGTAGATTTAATACCAACTGATACTTTAGAATAAAAATAGATGAGATGCAACAAATCATCAAAACAATATTTATGTATTGCTCATATTTCTTTTCAAACCTTCTCATAATTCATAATTCCCAAATAAAGGTGGTTTTGAAAAATATTAAAGTATTTGATAATATAAAGTTTATCAGGTCGAAAGAAAATATTAACACAATTTCATCTCTTATTTTTTTTTAAAATAGTCCGTACTCCTCTATTTCAATTAATTTTATTTGATATAGATTAAGAATATATATATATAAGCTCGCTGATGTGGCATGCCTCAATGATCAGTATCACTATTTATCTATTTTCTCATAATTTTCAATTTTTCCCTTCATTTTTTATTCAAAAATCTGTTAAAATAATTATTATCTTCCTTGAGCATTTATAACAGTTATTCTTCCTTCCAAAAGAAATTGTGTAGTGTAATGGCTATTAAATTGCAGTAACTACAAAAGAAACATTAATTTGATTATATATTTATAAAAAAAATAACCAAAATATGAATGTTAATTTGATTATATACTTATAATAAAATTAACATTAAACTTAAAAAGGAACGTCAATAACTTTAAAAAGGAATGTTAAATTGATTATAAATTTTGAATTAATCATGCATTAACTTAAAAATGGAACGCCTGATATCGTACCCCTTTTGAACGGTTTCATTCTATTGTTGCTTGTGATTTGAAGAGTTAGATTCTGTGCTCAGCTGGATTCGTTGGACCATTTGGGAAGTTGGTCAGTCTGGTTCAAAACATTCGTTCCGTGACGTGAGGCTCCAGCTTAAAACTTTGAAACTATACCAAATCATACTCGGCAACTGAAGCATGGAGGAGAAGAGCCGGAAAAAACACCTCTTTTCAAAAGGTGAATAACTTAAAAAGGAACATGAATTTTGCTTAATTTAATTTGATTAAATTACTGCTAAATTGGTAACTAAATTTATTCCAAAAATAAGTGATTGACAAAACATAAGTACTAATTATGAGGTTTTAATTTTCCTTAATTGTGAAATTAATGATTATATCGTTTTATTCAAATTATAATTCTTCCTTTCAGTTTTTTTCCATCAACCTTCTTTTTTTCAATTTGTAATTACAATGGCTTTTACTATGCAGTAATAATCTATGAGTAATTATATTCTAATTAATCTTGTGTCTTTTCATATTCTATATTTTTGTATTATATATATAGATTGGAAGTGTTTTTTTTTTCATGTCGTAGCTTGCTTGCTCTATTTTGCTTTTAATTGGATTGTTAGTCTGACATATTCTTCTTCTTTTTTTCCAGTGTTGGTCATTACTGATAGAGATGATTTGATGATAAGGAATAAGATTTGAAGAATTTGGAATGCGATTTATTTCAAGAAAAATGGTGAATTGATTAATCTGAATATACTTTTTTATTGAAGAAAAGGTCTATACTTGCTGACTCTATGTTGCTTTTAATTAAATTGTTAGTCTGACATACTCTTCTTTTCTTTCTTTTGTTTTTCAGTGTTGGTCATTACTAATAGAGATGGTTTGATGATAAGGAATAAGATTTGAAGAATCTGGAATGCGATTTATTTCAAGAAAAATGGTGAATTGATTAATCTAAATATACTTTTCTATTTAAGAAAAGATATATATATCTTATATCATATTGTTATAATGCTAAATGTATAGACCTGTTGAAATCTATATATAAAAGGGAAATGGTCAAATATGCCCCTAAACTATTCGAAAACGTCTAGATATACCCTCCGTTTAAAGTTTGGTTCACTTGTGCCCTCGCCGTCCAACTTTTGGCATAGATATGCCCTTACACTCGACCCCCCACCCCCCCAAAAAA
>NW_006239674.1:108176-123287 GCF_000226075.1 Solanum tuberosum | reverse complement strand
ACCCCACCCACCTACCAGCCCCCCCTAAAAAAAATTTAAGTTTTTTTTTAAAAATTATTTTCTACTCTAATAAAAATAAAAGATATTTCTCAAAAATATTTTTCATTCATAAATCAAATACTAAAAAACTTTTTCGGAAAATATTTTCTACTCACCAACCAAACATGAGAAAATAAGTCAAAAATCAACTTGTTTTCCAGGAAAACAGTTTCTAGGAAAACATTTTCCTTCATACCAAACACACCCATAAAGTCATCCTTCCATTGAAGAACTATATTTGTGTTCTAATTGCCAGTTTTGTTAGCATGCCTGGTTAATGTTTCAAATTCCAACTAACACTTGTAAACTTATTAAACAGCTTCCTTTTTCGAGAATAATTATTTCCTATAGATGTGGAAATCATTATTGAACTAGCAGATACACTGGATGTTCTAGTACAATTATAATTATTGTTACAGAATCTATCTTGATATTGTGTTCGGGATTTTTGTTTCAAAATAGTTGAAAGTATCCCCTCCCCCTCTCTATCAAACGTCTAAATCATTTTCCTTCTGAATACGGTTTACGTTGGTCAATTTTATATTGTAAATGGGGCATCTTGTGAGATCCATGAACATGTTGCTGATGGTTCATCTGTTTCTTCCTGTGGAGTTACTTTTTTGTTCGTCACTATTTTATTTAACTCAAGCTTGCACTGTTTTAGATTCTTCATTATATTGGCTTGGATCATGTTGGACATCTTGGTGGGCGCAATAGGTGCTGCCATGTTAATTTGCAGTTTGCATTGAGTTTCCGAATAAAAAAAAATGATAATACATTAATAGTACTTTCTTGGGGTGTTTATTACAGTATGCTGATGGCCCCCAAACTCGGAGAGATGGATGAAGTGATCCAGACGATTGATCTAAATTCTTTACCTACCAACAATAATGATCAAGGACGGACACTCTTGGTTTGTGCTTCTATCTTTCTCCAAGAGTTGTGTAGCTTAGTTAATAAGCTAGCAGTTATTCGTGATATTCTGGACTTAAAAGCATTTCCCTATTATAGATATGAAGTAGTAACAACTAACAAGTGATGAAACCATTGTTGCCGTTAACGATGACATTTGAGTACTTCCCTTTTTCTATTGTACTTCTAAAAATATTTAAATGTAATTTGTACAGAATAGAGGCACAAAAAAATCATATGAACAAAGTAATTAGAAAAACTATAATTAAGTGAAATATAGAAGTAAAAATACAACCTGTAAATTAAGCTCAAAATTGATATAAAATTTTGATTTAGAAGCTACAATGCAGTCAAAGTTTGAACTTCAGGGTTTCTGACTAGTTTTCTTCTATTTGAATTTTTTAATTCCTTTTCTTAATAAGTAACATATTCATACGTTTCCTCAACAATTGATATATCTCTTTTCTGGTTGTTTATTGTTCATTGGCGCTCTCTCCAAAGTAAAGCCCATGCACATTGAGCTCATCCCTTAATATGTTGATGCTTTCTGCCTAAGCGAGGCTAAGCACCACCTTGAGCTTCACGTAGATTTGGGGTTTAAGCACCTCCAAATGACCTTAAACAATATTGACCTACATCTTGATCGAATTGGAAGTATTATTTCTTCTTTTTAATATTTTTAACATCTGGATATGATTCTCAATCCAATATCGGATCCATTCTTTATCTTATCAAAAGGATATTTTTAACATCTGAATATGGTACTATGCCAACACATTACCTAATATTCCTGTTGAATAGTGGAGCAAGTGTTTGTGGCATCACACTCCTCTAGTTTGTGATGATATTTTTTTCTTGAGAAGGTAACATTTGTGTATGTTCATTGAACCAGTGAATCTAACATGAACCTAGGATATCTATAATGGATTCAGTGTCCTCTAAATACATCTGCTTGCACCAGGAGCAAAAAAGCCTGATACAATTTAGTTTGATTCTTTGAAGATCACAACTCTTGCTCTCAAAACATCTAGCATTTCTTTCTTTCCAAACAGTCCACCAAATACAGGCTGGGATAATCCTCCATCTATCTCTATATGCAGCTCCCACCCCTACTTCTCCCCAACTGTATAAAAGATGTGTGATTATGTTAGGCATAGCCCAAGCAAAACCCCTGAGCCTAATGAAAATCCTACATAGCTAGGACGTTATTCTACACTGGAGAAACAGATTGACTGTCTTAACCTCTTCCTCACATAAATAGCATCTAGAACACATGGAGAACTTACCCCCAAGGCCTAGCTCAAGTGGCAAAAGGTGGAAGATTTGTGGCTTAGATCGCAGGTTCAAGCCCCACACCATGCAAAGTGAAGCCCGATATTTAAGTGGAGAAGGATAGAGGGGCGGGCCCATTATCCATTAAGTTTAGAAGGCTGTGATTGGTCCAAAGGGCGGGTCACAGACATATTTCTCGATTATCAAGAAAAAAAAAACACATGGAGAACTTCCTTTTCTTGAGATTTTCATATGTTAAAACTTCTTCTCTTGCCAGAAGCCAAGTGAAACATGACACCTTGAAAGGAATTTTAGGTTTTTTTTTTTTTTAAATGGTAATTGTTTCTATTTCTACAGAACAGTACATAGGTTGTACTGAAACCCGTATTTACATAAGGAAACTCTAATAATACTGACCTATTCCTATAATGAGTCTAAGACATCAATGATAGAGACGGTATCATTAGAGTAAATTTGATTACACCAAAAACACAGAGTCGAAATGCAATTCAATTTAACTTGTTGCATACTACTCTCCCTATTCTCAAAAACTCTAAGGTTCCTCTCTTTCCATATTGTCCACAAAATAGTGACAGGGACAATTCTTCGGTTACTTCTGTTTGTTGCTTGTGTCCCTGCTTCTTCCCAGCTAAATAGAGCCTCTGAAATTCTCCCAAGCATGGACTAGGAGATGCTTTTACGTCTTAGGAATAGATTCCACAACTGGCCAGTGACTTCGCATTGGATAAACAAATGATTGACTGTTTTTGCAGTTTTCCCACAGAAAAAACATCTAGAGCAAAGTGTAATTCCCCTCTTCATTAAATTCTCCTGTTTCAATACTGCTTCTTTAGCCAGTAACCACACAAAGCAAGACACCTTGTAGGGGATCTTGGCTTTCCATATATGTTTCTAGGGCCACTTGAGTAGCTGCAACCCTGCTTCTTCCCAGCTAAATAGAGCCTCTGAAATTCTCCCAAGCATGGACTAGGAGATGCTTTTACGTCTTAGGAATAGATTCCACAACTGGCCAGTGACTTCGCATTGGATAAACAAATGATTGACTGTTTCTGCAGTTTTCCCACAGAAAAAACATCTAGAGCAAAGTGTAATTCCCCTCTTCATTAAATTTTCCTGTGTCAATACTGCTTCTTTAGCCAATAACCACACAAAGCAAGACACCTTGTAGGGGATCTTGGCTTTCCATATATGTTTCCAGGGCCACTTGAGTAGCTGCAGATTTGAATGATTCAACTTCTTGTACACTGCACCTACTTTAAAAATCTCTTTACTGGTTCCCAACCACTGCAATCTGTCTCGCCCCATTTCCAAACCACTAAATTGATCAATGCTTATAAAAAATTCTGTTACTCTTGGAATTTCCCAGTCATTGAGGTGTCTTCTAAATACAAAATTCCACCCTTAGGAGTCCATAAGTCAGCTATACTACTTTGTTGCTGAAGAACTAAATTGTGGATGTCAGGGAAAAGAGTCTCCATATTTCCTTCTGCATGCCAATCATCCTTCCAAGACCTAGTTTTTATGCAATCTACCACTTTGATCTTGGTGTTAGGTTTGAATTCATTCCAAAGTTCTCTAATGGATTTCCATAAGCTAACACCATAAGGGGTGGTAACCTCCTTTGTCATCCAACTATCACTCTCTTCATATTTTGCCTTTATGACTGAGCCCCACAGATTCTGATTATCATTTGAGTACTTCCAAAGCCACTTCATCCTCGAAGCTTTACTCTGGTTCTTCATGTTCTTGATCCCCAGACCCCAACTCTCTTTTCAGTGATCACAGTTTTCCATTTGACTAAGTGATATCCTCTCATTTCCTTATTCCCTTGCCATAAAAAAATTTTCCGGATGCTATCCAACCTATTGATGAATCCCGATGGGATAGGAAATAATGACATCATATATGTTGGAAGTGCATCAAGCCCATAATTAATCAAAGTTAGTCTTCCCCCTAGTGAAAGGTACTGAGACTTCCACCTTGCTAGCCTCTTCTCACACTTCTCAATCACCCCATCCCAGATTTTCATAGAGTTGGATTTTGCCCCCAAAGGCATACCCAAGTATGTGGTTTGGAGGACACCCACTTCACCTCCCAATATTGACTTCAAAATTTCCATGTTTGGTACTTCATTTACTGGATACAAGAAGCTTTTCCTCCAGTTGACATGTAGCCCAGACATACCTTTAAAAATAACTAGAATCAGTCTCAATATTTTAAGGTGGTCTTCCTTAGCATCACAAAAAATTAGGGTGTCATCTGCATATAGTAAATGAGTGATCTCTAGACTTTCCCTTCCAGCTCTAGCAACTTCAAAACCTCTCAGCCATCCTTCATTGCATGCGTTCTTGATCATATTGTTGAGTCCTTCCATGACTAGTATGAAAAGGAAGGGTGATAGGGGATCACCCTGCCTAAGACCTCTCTGTGACCTAAAATATCCTGCTGGAGAGCCATTTACCAATACTGAGAAGTTCGCTGAAGATATGCAAAATTTAACCCACTGTCTCCATTTGTGACCAAATCCCATCTTCTCTAGCATACCCTTAAGAAAGTCCCAATTGACATGGTCATATGCTTTCTCAATGTCTAATTTGCATAAAATTCCTGATTTTTTTTAGACCAACCTGGAATCTACAACTTCATTAGCTATGAGGACGACATCCATTATCTGTCTCCCTTTAATAAAAGCTAATTGTTGTGAATCGACAAGCTTGGACATCACTTTTTTCAACCTTTCAGTAAGCACTTTTGAGAAGATCTTATACATACTACCTATCAAGCTAATAGGTCTAAAATCCCTCAATTCTTTTGCATCTTTCTTCTTTGGGATTAGGGTTATGAATGTAGAATTCAGACTTCTTTCAAACCTCCCTTGTTCGTGGAAGTGTTGAAAAGTCTCCAATATGTCACCTTTCACCACCTCCTAGCGTTTGATATAAAACCCCATAGTAAAGCCATTTGGTCCTGGTGCTTCATTAGTTGCACACTGCTTTAAACACCTTAGAACTTCTTCCTCGTCAAAGCTTCTTTCAAGATCCTCATTTTCCTCCCCTGTTAACCTTGGGCAATTTAAAAAATTGTTGGCAGGTCTCCACTGCAACTCCTCTGTATAAAGCTTCTGATAGAACTCCACTATTTCCCCTTGGATTCTTTTTGGTTCTTGGACAATGTTCCCCTGGACTAGCAGTTGTTCTATGTTATTGTACCTCTTGTGTGCATTAGCTATCTTATGGAAGAATTTGGTGTTCTTATCCCCTTCCTTTAACCAAATTGATCTTGATCTTTGCCTCCAGTAGATCTCCTCATTTTTTATCAGATCCTCCAAGTTCAGAAGTAACCTTGCCTTTTCTGTTGCCTCATCCACAGTTAGACCTCTATCAGTAGCAATGTTTTCCATAGCAGCCAGCTTTTCAAGTAAAGATTTCCTCTGTTGGCCTAGATTCCTTTGCTCACTTCTGCTCCACTCCTTCAGTTTGTGTTTCAGGGCTTTTAATTTGGATGCAAGGATGTAATCAAGCCTCCCAGTATAATCAAAAGAATTCCACCATGTCCTTACTTTGTCAATGAAACCTTCAGTTCCTAACCACCAGTTCTCAAACTTAAAATAGCTCTTGCTCTTCTTCCAGGAACCACCTTGGAGTGTGATTGGAGAGTGGTCTGATAATATTCTCTGCATAGTGTACTGTTTCAAGTTGCTAAAAGCATCATCCCATTCTTGAGATACCAAGACCCTGTCAATTCTTGAAGCTATTAGGTGGTTATCCCCTTTGAACCAGGTGAACTTTGCATTTTCTAGTTGAAGATCAACTAGGTTTAGATCCTCGATCAAAATCAGAGAACTCTCGCATCCCTATTGTTCTCCTCATACAGTTCCTCTTTTCCGAGACATATCTAGCCTCATTAAAATCACCACAAACTGCCCATAGACCTTCTATTAAACCTCTGATAGAGCCAATTTCTTCCCATACTAGTCTTCTTTCCACATAGCAATTTGGAGCATATACTCCTGTTATATGGCATGAGAAGTCCTGCACCTGTGATTCAAATTTATAGGTAAGGGTATATGACCCGATCTCTAGAACTTGTACTTTCCATATTCTACTATCCCAAAGCATCATTATCCCTCCTCTTGTCCCACTAGCTTCCAAACATGCCATTTTGATCCATCTACCACCCCAAATCTGCATTACTAGCCCAGTAAGATCCCCCTGGGATTTTAGGTTTTCAAATATGCTTCCAAGGCCAAAGAGAAGGTTGTTGTGCATCTTGATTTAGTAACTTATATGCAGAGTTTACCTTGAATGTGCCTTTGTTATTTCTGCTCTACCATAATCTATCATGTTCATCCCTTGTTCCTGTAAAAACTTCCAGCCTTCCAAAAAAATCAGTCACAGTCTCGATTCCCCAATCATTGAAATTCCTTCTAAACTGGAAAATCCATCCATGTTGTATCCAAACCTCAGCTACACTCAGTTGCTTATTCACTACCAAGTCATGCATCTCTGATACTTTTCAAACTAAAATTGCCTAACCATTTATCCTCCCAAATGAAGTCTTAATTTCCTACCCTGATGGTTGTATTGATCTTCAAGAGAGGCCACAAGATTCTGATGGACTTCCACAGGTTTACCCCATATGGTGTAAGGACCTCCTTTGTCATCCACTTGTTCTCCTCTCCATATTTTGCTTGAATTACTTTTCCCCAGTATGGTTGAGGGTCAAAAAAGTATGTGATGATATCTTTTGATTACTCAACAAACAAATATCTCAATATTCTGACTTTAATAATCCCTTGTCTTGTATATATTGCACACATCTGCAGTTGGTAGTAAGTGACCATGGAATGACTGAAACGGGAAATCATGGGAGGATCACATTTGAGGAAACCGACTCTTTGACACTTTTTATTGGTCCTACAAATTTTGGAAGTACATCACTCCTAATAAAGTCAACCAGGTATGTGACTATGAATTTTATTGTTGCTTAACTTCTAATGGATCATTTCATTGGTGGCGGAATCACTTGCCATTTCTTATTATTTGCATGTGACAGCTCCTCTCTGCAAGAAACAGTTACTTGTGCTAGGCTATGTTGCTCGGACTCTCCAAAAATGTTATGGCACCGGTGGTTGATCCTTCAAAAACACAGACCGGTTGGCATTTTTGAAGAGTCAAAGCAACATAGGTGCTAGGTGGTTAAGGTGCAGCAGTACCTCCACTCTGATTAGTATGCTTTAAAAAGAAATAGAAAAGTTAGCAGAAAGTCTCGTAATATAGCTAGTATTTCACCCATGTTCTGCATGGGAGTTAATATAAAACTATGCAATATTGGCTTTTCAAAATAAAAATTGGAGTAAAAGTGTCGCTAGAATAAGTTTTCTCTGAAGTTCTTTCAAAATAAAACTTGAAATACAATAGTTGTTAAAAGTAAGTTTATAGGTAGTGACATTTTGCCATAGTTATTTAATGTTGTAGGTGGTTTTCATTTTATTTTGAAAAAGATATCTTTGATAGTAGTTGAGGGTTTCCTTATTTGACACTGTTAAGATTGGTTCAATCATCAACTTATTTATTTATCAATTATTCATAAATTTGGTGTTTCAGGTGTACCTTGCTTCAACATAGCTCTTCTTTTTGTTGATGTTGATGCTAGAAACTTTCAAATCAGTAACAGGTCTGATTTGGTAGTTTATGTTGTCGATTCTGAGCCATATATAATGTTGATAATTGTAAAGAACAAGTGTTAGAATGTGTTACATAGTGATGATGTTTATCTACGTAGGAGAATATGTGGGCATGTGTTTGGATATCCTGTTGCCTTCTGCATCCACAAGTGAGGCATGGGCTTGAGGAATTGAATTCTGCATTTTTCTTCAGAACAACAAATGAGAAAAGTTCCTGCACAGACCACAGTTGTTCAAGTTACCTGTAATTCATCCAATTACTAGTCAAGATTTCTAAATTGTTTCTACTTTACCATACTGGTTCTACACTTATTTAATATACTCTGACTGCATTTTTATTGGCTTATTGATTGAATGGTAAAGTGGGATGGCAGAAATCTTTTATGTTTAATCATATGGGAGTTAAAGGCAACTTAATCTAGTTTGATGTTAATGATGTAATCACAATTTTACATGGGGTGCTTCTCCTATGTTCTTCACATTTTTTGAAGGTTTCAGAGTATCCCAGTTTATACATATGCTTTGTGTTTCCGGGTATCAATGGTTATCTTGGTTTTTGACTATAAAAGGGACTAGGCACTGCTATATGCAGTTTCCCACAAAAAATCACTTTTGGAGATTGCCATCCTTTTTATATAACGCTGGAACTAGAAGGGACATTTTTTGGGGGATTAATTCAATCTAAGATTGAAAGTCTTATGCTAATTGTTGTCTCTAATTTTTGATCACTTTTGATCTAGATTCTTGAATCGACTCTATTAGTATCATAATTAGTTTTAATCCACTAATTTTAAATATTAAAATCAATTGGCACTTATTTGGGGATTTTATTATTGAATTTCACATATCTTTCAATTTCTTTCTTTAATGTTTATAATTTTGCTACCGCATTATTTTCTTGTTTATTCAAGTAACCCGATTCTTATCACTTTGCTATTTAGTCTGTTGAAGGAAATAAGTAGGTTTTTTGAACACGGTTACAGATTTGAGTATATTATATTAAGTAATCCAAAAAATTAACCAAAGCTAGTCTCGTGACAGTTACAAAGACCCAGTGAGACAACTAGAGACTCTACATCTTGTACAAAAAACTTCTTTACACCAAACGTAAAACAAAAATATACACTTCATCTTGAGCTCTTTTACAGAGTTGTGTTATTATTTTTTCCCTCTCTTGTCTCTTAACTTTTTATCCGTGCATGTTATATCTATTTAACATTCAATTGGTAGTGGCTTACGTGACTTGGAATTTAATCATATAGGACATACTGAGGCAGCAAGTAACTGGTGGAAAACTTAGGGAGATAACTGAGGAAGCTAAAAGTTTTGCGGTTGGAAACAGAGGTCTTGCTGCTCTTTTTGTACATACTCCGGGTGGCGAGCTTCAACGCCAAATCAGGAATTGTCTTGCCGAGAACTTCGACTTTCTGTCGGTCACTGATGACACGGTTGGTGGAACAACAGGTCAGCTTGAGCTTCTGTCTACTGCAATAATGGATGGATGGATGGCTGGACTAGGTTCTGCAATGCCCCCTAGCTCTGATGCACTTGGTCAGCTCTTATCTGAATATGCAAAGAGAGTTAACAATTCCCAACTCCAGCACTTGAAGGTACTTCCATGTGATCTTTGCATTTTACTCCCTCCACTATATACTATTCAACTACATACCCAGTGTAATCCCACAAGTGAGGTCTGGGCAGTGGCGGACCCAGGATTTTCGTTCAGGAGGTTCGAAAAATAAAAGTATAAACGTGTAGTAAATAAGCCAACAAAAAATAATTTCAAGGAAGTAGTAGTATATAGTTTATAGTTACAAAAAGTTAGTTCGTTACAAGAAATCCAAAACTAACATAAGTGATTACAGTGAAACAAAAAGTTAGCCCTTTAAAATATGTCAAAATCAACAATAGAATATTATGGGAGATGATTTTAATATTTGAGTTTTGAGTGTTGGGGAAGAACAAGAAAATTATTTAGAGATTTGGAAAGTGAAAAAGTTATTAGCTTTTAGGAATGGGAGTATGGGACCTTGAATTTTTGGGTTTAACACCGCATTTTAGCATTTTTTAGTAAAAAAAAAAAACTAAAACAAACATGAAAATCGGAATTGGAACTAAAAAAATAAAAAAAAACTGAAAGTAAAAAACTAAAAAAAAAAACGCTAACCCAGGGATTCGATCCCTAGACGTCAGGCTTAATATTGAAGGGAGTTGCCGCTGGGCTATCTCCTTCACCTTATTATTGAGGGGGTTCAAAATATATATATCCACATAAATCCAGAAAATTCACCTTATATATACCGTGTAATTTTTTATCGAGGGGGTTCGGGTGAAACCCCTGAACAACACGTGGGTCCGCCCCTGGGTCTGGGGAGGGTAGGATGTGGGGTAGCCCTTTCAATCAAAAACTTTTCCTTGGGAAATTTAGACCGTATACCGGAGTTGTGCATTATATCTTAATCTTAAAGTGACATGTTTCTATTTGCTGCTCCACTTCTTTTGCATTTCACTATTATATTTTTTCACTTGTTTATCCATGTCTAAGTATCATAATCTGTTCACAATACACATAGTTGTTTATCTTGTAGGGATGTTAGGGTTATTACTTTTATTGCTATTATCATTAATGCTACATATTCATCTCCCCATGCAGCTTTTGAGTTTTCTTTGAAGAACTGACACACAAGCTTTTGAATTCTTTTCGAAGAATTGACCTACACTTGCTTTTTACATTTTTCTTTAAAATTATAACATTTATGTTGTTTGTCATGTGAATCAAAATCTTGAAGCAGTGTGCTAACTTTGATGTCTGACCTGTTGTTGAGACTGGCCTTTAAATTTAAGGAACACTTATCAGCAATACTACAACATATGGACATATGTTGTAGTATTTTTTTTTTCTTTTACCTTTCAAAAAAAATAAAAATACTACAACATATGCAATATAAGTTTTATAGGTGATTTGGATTATGCTTCTAAGAACGTATGTGTTTGAGTTTACTTGTGGTTGTCGCTTTTGTTGTTTGGGTGATTGTAAAATGATTGTTTTCTGTATTTTTTCCTCCTTTTCGAAGGGGGCTGGCAATACGTGATAACTCTCCTTTAGAGCTAATTTTGATCTGAGACTCCTTGCATCTCTTAGAAACAATGGCAACTTTCGAACTTTAAATATGTTGGGAAAAGTAATAAGTTCTTCCTTTTCTTCTTTCTCTTTCACCCCTCGTTACAAAATAAAAGTCAGAGGGGCCACCAAAACTTCTCTATTTCCGCTTTTCCTTTCACCTGTTGGTACTTGCTTTTTTTTTGTTGGGGCTTACATTTCTATGGTTGCCAAAGGTGGAAGAAGTTTGTTGGTGAAGATGTCATCCGGTTAGAAGTTCCTGTCTCAAAATACAAACACCAGGATTTAGTCCCACAAGTAAGACATAGGAAAAATCTAGAGTCATATCCACTCTACCAAAAATCTAAAATTTTGTTTGAATAGGGCTGCAAGTTTTGCTCATTCATGGGTGTCTTGTCAGGTTATTCTCACTTATCATAGAAACAGCATAGCTTTGGCGTGGGCAGCTGAAGACTTTTAACTCAGGGCCACTCCTTTCAAAGCTATATTTTAATATTTTAGCAAGTAGTGCAATTGAGCTTGCATGTACAAAGCCACATCTTAAATCTCATGCTATTTGTTACACGGGCAGCTATGTTCTCTATCTATCAATTTAGGGGTGGTTTGGGGGGAGAGTAGCCGAAACTGTTCTCTACACTTATTTATTCCCCCTACCCCTTAAAAAAAAGAAGAAAGAAACTTACTTTGCAGTTTTATCAAGGGCATTAATAATAACAGATTAGTTTGTTTTAATTGCTTACAGTTTAGCGTAGTGTTTATACAGTTTTACACAAGAAAGATTGATTGGATCCAATTAGGGTCTCTTTTGTCTTGATCCTGTTCTTATTCAATCCACTGTCAACTGAAGTGGCAGAAGACTCTATCCATGTGGCAAAGTTGCGTTCAGCTTTAGAATTTGTTGTTCACAAAAGTGTGTTAGTAAATTGAATTGTTACTTTTGTTAATATATGTTATCTCCAAGTAATACTGAATAATTGCCCCTAGCTACCGATGAACCAACATGGCCGAAGATCATCTACTTTGGATCTCTTTTGATGAAGAAAAAAGGCATATTATCATGCCATTTTCTTTCTATTATAGAGTTAATTAATAATTTAAGTGAACCACAATTGCTTGATAAACTGTAAAGCAAGAACCTCACTTTATGTGTACTAGTTCTGGAAATGTGCTCCGCACGTTTATCCTTTACTGTCATAAAATTTCTATAGGCCTAATCTAACGTTGATAATTATTAATTAATTACATTATTTTTTTGTATATGTTGTTCTATGCAAATATAAGAGTGTTAACTAATTCTTTTCATTTAATTTTGGTTATTTTTGTGCAAAATAAGAAATGTTGAATAATGTAAAACTAATTATGATAATATAGCATATAATAGTATGTGATATAGCAAACAGCTCTTGCTCTAGATATAAGAAATGGACGTAATATTTTGGTTATTTTTGTGCAAAATAAGAAATGTTGAATAATGTAAAACTAATTAAGATAATATAGCATATAATAGTATGTGATATAGCAAAGAACTCTTGCTCTAGATTTAAGAAATGGACGTAATATATCTAACAAATTTAATAAAGACATAAAGAATAAATATATATTTACTATGTTAATGAGGAAAAGAGAATGACCAATAAATAGTCCACTGCACGTGCTTTGCTTGGAAGTCTATTATTTTAATTTTAAAAATTAATGAAAGACATATTTTAATATATAAAAAAAAAAGCAAAGGGCATTTTTGTAATCCAACTTTAAGCTTTTTTTGTTCCCACCTTTAGTAATATATATAATATGATATGATATGATATGATATGCTGAACTTCTAAATGATTCCATAGGAGGTGTTAAGAAGTTGGGTTGAGGATGATTATCCACAATATCCTTATGCGTAGGTTACTGAATCGCCCACAGCTTGTCGTATGAACTCATTTTTCTTGCATATATCATTTTATTTGAATTTAGATAGTTAGAAGGCTAGTATGACTCAGTTACTTTCTCTCATAAACAAATAAGAAGTGATATATATGACAATGTTGACATTAGAAGATGGGAGCTCACCGGTTCGAAATTATCCTTCTACTGCAGCCGAAGATGTCCGACTTGTATCCTTGCATTGGTTTCCCTCGATGGCATTTTGAAACTAGCCAATTTCCCAGTCACTGTTCTCTGGATCGTTGTTTTGTTAACTGTGCAAAAGGCAGGACCAATCTGATGAATTAATTTTAACAGGAGGCAATCCTCAGTAAGAGTAAGAAGAAAGCTATGCTAGCTTCTCTAGATGAACTTGCAGAACGAATGCCTTCCTTGCTTGACATTGATCATCCGTGTTGAAGCACGACATGCTGTTGAGGTACCTAGCTAGTTACATGCTTCTCGGCCTCCTGCGAAGGTGGGATTAGGGAGTGAAACTGACGTGACACAGTAGAATGTTCTTCAGTTCAACACAGGTTCAACAAGCCCATTTATCGTCAAATGTGGAGCTAACTCAAACTCTGAACTAGTCGTTAAAGCTGATGCACAAGTTCAAGAACCTAAAGGGGGTGAGATTTCCCAGACCACCTATTCTTGAAAATTTGAGATTGGCACAGCTCCCGGAGTCTCTAAGCGTTCTTGCTCTTGCAAAGACAGCAGAAGGAACCAGAGCTCGGTATTCCAGACTCTACGGGACTCTTGCCGGGAAGGTTCCAACATTGAGAGACCTTGTTGATGAACTTGAGAAGGGCGGAGTGCTGAAGGATGTCAGATCATTATAGGTCTTATTGCTTCGGATGTGCTGATTATTTCAGTTGTGTTGCCTACTTGGCTTGTAATTTTGGTAAAAATACGCGGTAATGCTACCCCAATTTTCAATTTTGGGTTTTCAAGTTGTGTATAGTTGTAACATTGTGTAAATGGCTATACAAGATTTTTTGGTGCATCAAATTATTATTCATTTCTGAAGCTCTAATCTTGAACATTGCTATGCAAAAATTGTTTTTGTTGAACTGTTGAAGGGTTACATGGCATGTTGAATGATGGTGAAAAAGTATTCTGCGATTTATGAAGAGTTTATTTGACTCTGGAATTGCAAATACATCAAAGATATTGAGACAATCAATTGCAATTATATACATATATATTTTCAATTATATGATGTATCTAATAATGAATTTACATGCATTTATCATATATTTTTCATCTAATTATGGTTTACAATTAAACATTTATGTAATCATTATCATATATTATTAAAAGTGGGAAGCTCCAAAGTGTAAAGTAGAATTATCATTTTATCCTTACACTAAATTATGATGTTATAAAATATTTAATTAATTAAATATTATCATAGCATACTATTATTAAATTTATATTGCTTAGTGTCAGCATACTATTTAATGTGAAAGAACTTTTCACTTTCTGCAATCTCATTTTATAAGACTGAAAGGGAATGTGAAAAGTATTGATAATCGTGGTTCAATACTTCAATTATGGACGTCTTAAATGTAGGATATGCACTAATATTCCTGCAACCTCATTTTATAAGCCTGAAAGGGAATGTGAAAAGTATTGATAACCGTGGTTCAATACTTCAATTATGGACGTCTTAAATGTAGGGTATGCACTAATATTCATTTTTTTCTCAATTATCTGTATATAATAAATATTAGAAGAGGTATATGATTTCATAGACACATATTAAATGGTAAATAATGGCTATACAAAGCTATTATTTAGAAGTTGGAAAGAACATTTTATCATAGTTTACGGCTTTTCGTCACCAACACAATAGACGCATTATTATAGAGAATAATATAGGATTAGAATTGTCTATATAAATGAATGTACATGTAACATAATAAGCAAACCTTCAAAGTTATTATGTATTAGAATTATTTGAATCATGATTTCTAGTTTATTAGCACACTGGAAAAAGGGAGAAAACTTCTACACTATGTCATCCTAATGTTGAAACCGGTAGGCAAGGAAAGTCATTAGGGGAGTAAACAAAGTTGAGGTGCTGATAAGAAGGAAGTATCCGCTAAAGTACGATGCTAGTAGTGACAGGAGAACATGATAAACA
>NW_006239674.1:107185-107335 GCF_000226075.1 Solanum tuberosum | reverse complement strand
AGAATTGAGACATAGGCAAAATAGACTTAACAGTAATATATTTGCAGGAATTTGTGAAAAATCTATAGTAGCACAAAGAAAAACTATTTTATAGCTACAAATACAAATAGAAAAAATAGAATATAAACTACAACACAATTTATAAATGAA
>NW_006239674.1:101805-104550 GCF_000226075.1 Solanum tuberosum | reverse complement strand
AAAATATCACTTTAGGAATAAAATGGTTAGAACAAGTAAAACCATATAATCTAGAAGACAAACAATTAACAATAAATTATGAAAATAAAAGAGTAATAATAAAAAGAACTTTAGTTGATAAAAATATGAAAATATATATACTTGCAAAGATAATAATAGAGGGATATTACAACAAATATTATACACCAATGATAGATACGGGAGCAGAAGCTAAATATATGTAAATACAATTGTTACCAGAAGATAAATGAGAAAAATTAAAAATATTGATTGTAGTAACAGGATTTAATAATGAAGGAAGCATGATCACATATAAGGCAAAAAATATAAAAATACAAATATGTGATAAGATATTAACTATAGAAGAAATGTATAACTTCGAACTTACAACAAAAGATATGCTATTAGGAATGTCATTTTTAGAAAAATTATACCCACATATAATAACAAAAACACACTGGTGGTTCACAACACCATGTAAACAAAAATTAGGAGCAAAAAGAGTTAATAACAAAAAACGAAAATCAACATAATGGATAAAAGGAAGTGAAAAAATTACACAAAAATTAGAAAATATAAAAGAAGGAGACCCTAAAATAGAATTAATTATATTCTATATAGATAAAGTAAAAATAATCAAAGATAAGTTAGAATTATTATATAGTGAAGATCCTTTACAAGGATGAGAAAAACATAAAACAAAAGTAAAAATTGAGTTAATTGATAATAATAGTATAATAACCCAAAAATCATTAAAATATAATTTTGATGATTTAACAGAATTTAAGATACATATAAGTGAATTACTAGAAAAAAGGGTATATACAAGAAAGCAATAGTAAGCATACAAGCCCAACATTTATAGTAAATAAACATAGTGAACAAAAAAGAGGAAAAAGTAGAATGATTATTGATTATAGAAATGTAAATGCAAAAACTAAAACACATAATTACTCAATACCAAATAAAATATTAAAGATAAGACAAATACAAGGATATAATTACTTTAGTAAATTTGACTGCAAATCAGGATTTTACCACTTAAAATTAGAAGAAGAATCTAAAAAACTTACAGCATTTACAGTACCACAAGGATTTTATGAATGGAATGTATTACCATTTGGATATAAAAATGCACCAGGTAGATATCAACACTTTATGGATAACTATTTTAAACAACTAGAAAATTGTATAGTATATATTGATGATATATTACTATATTCCAAAACACAAGATGAACATATAAGATTATTAGAAAAATTATACATATTATAGAATATTCAGGCATAAGTCTAAGTAAAAAGAAAACAGACATAATGAAAAAGCAAATAGAATTCTTAGGAATACAAATAGATAAAAATGGAATAAAAATTCAAACACATATAGTACAAAAAATAATTAACTCAAATGAACAACTAGATACAAAAAGAATTACAATCATTTCTAGGATTAGTGAATCAAGTAAGAGAATACATACCAAAATTAGCAGAGAATCTAAAACCATTACAAAAAAAAGAAAGATATAGAATACCAGTTTGATAAAACAGACCAAACACAAAATACAAAAAATAAAACTATTATGTAAGAACCTACCTAAACTATATTTTCCGGATGAAAACAAAAAATTTACTTATATAGTAGAATCAGACGCAGTGAAAAAAGTTATGGAGAGAGTCTTAAAATACAGGTATGATAAAGAAAAAATAGAACATCATTGTAGATATTACTCAGGAACATTTACTAATACAGAAATAAAATGGGAAATAAATAGAAAAGAATTATATTCAGTATATAAGTGTTTATTATCATTTGAACCATATATTGTATATAACAAATTTATTATAAGGACAAATAACACACAAGTAAAATGGTGGCTAACAAGAAAAATACAAGATTCAGTAACGTCAAAAGAAATAAGATGATTGGTATTAAATATATTAAATTTTACATTTACTATTGAAGTGATAAAAACTGACAAGAATGTTATTGCGGATTACTTATCAAGACAAAGCTACACAGACTGAAAAAGAAAATACTATAGAAGAAATACTCAAAGCTATGAACCTACTTTGCACAAAAGTAGAAAATATTGGTGGACAGTATGGACAATGAGATACAAAAGCTAAAGACTAATGAAGATAATCTGAAGTCTAAAGCTAGTACAAGTCAGTAGCATGACTATAAAAATGCGGAGCTAAGTCAATCGGAAGACTTTAAAAATCCAAAGCTAAGAAGTGACGTTGGGAAACACCTTAAAACCCATAATATTTGTTTAAATACAGCTGCAGGTATGAATAAACCAGTTATTGAAAAACAACGAAATGCAAATTTAAATCAGCTATTTGAAAAACCATTTACACAAAAAACCCATTAACTATAGAACCACAAACTTCAACGTATGCAGATAGCCTACAACACGAGAAAAAAGTATATAACCGCATCACAAGGACATACATCGAAAATATATACAAAATACAGAGTTACCTAAACCTCAATCCCAGATCTACCACTACAAAAGATCCAAACCAAGACTATACAACCCAGAAATTACAAGGATACAACAAGCTAATCGCACAACCGAAAACCAATGCTAACCTAGTTAAAACATGTTATAATTATGGATTAATAAGTACTGCATATACCTACGATGGAGAAGAATTAAGCGGTATATCAGAATTATACAAAGCATTTATTATATACAAAAGAGTAACCAAAGGGAATTTATTTTATATAAAATTCTATACG
>NW_006239674.1:99984-101749 GCF_000226075.1 Solanum tuberosum | reverse complement strand
AATTTTTATGCCAATAAAAGAATAATTGGTATATCAACTATAATACAAGAATTAGCCAACAATTATTTGAATGGCAATGCTATATGGAGCTACTATTCCAGAGATCTATTAATGATTTGTGCCAACTCAAGGGAACTAAGGAAATCAGATATGGATGAAGTACAGAAATGGATTTTATCATTATTAAAACCAGAAGAAAAACCTACAACAAGAGCATTAAAGGCAGAATTCATTTCGTCAGAACTGTTAACCAGATATTATAAGCTAATTGGACATAAATATCCTGACCATATATGTTCAAAATGTAATGGAGAAGATAATGTGATTCCCGATGTCCAGCTGAAATGATCAAATAAGATAGAGACGAAAAGAAGATAAGAAGAAGAAGACAAAAAGATAAAAAGAAGATAGACACATGAAGTAAGATGTGCATTATTATATAAAGAAAGTCGTAGATAAATGTAACGACCCATAAGGTCATTTTTGGAAATTTTCATAAAATTATAGTTTTACCTCTGTCAATAGTTGTCCCAATTCATTTAGAATTAGTCGGTGAAGTTGGTTTGGAAAATTTATGAGCTATTTGTTAATTACGATTGTTTAGTTGCCGGATAATTTTAAATAATTAATTTTAATTGATAGCTAATGAGCTAAATCCATTATTTATTTAATAGAATAAGTAGTAGGGCTTGTCAGTTTTTAATACTTAAGTATTAAGAAAAGAAGAGCAGAATAGAAACTCACCTGGAGGCATGGAGTCGGAGGCGTGGAACCGACTTAGCTAATACAGTGCTGGTAAGGAAATCTCAAACTTTCATATTAATTGTAACCATATTGTTAGAATATAGAATGCAAATTCTTAAAATACAATTAATTGAATTAGGTAAGGGAAATTTGGCAAAGTTGAAATTGGAATTTAGAATTTGGCAGTACGTTCTTTTGACAATTTGAGGAGACAAGAGTTAGGCCATTATTGGCTAATGATGGAAAAGATTAAGGTGTTTATTCTAATGGCATAATGTAATCATTGCTCTGAATTGATAAGTTTTAGGAATTTCGTGATTTTTGCCTCATATGGTCTCGCCATGGATTTTCGTAAGCATAAATTACCGTAGTTAGTAGTTCTTGTTTTATTATCAGATTACAAAATAACTTTTTGATATATTGAGATAAGTAATTAAATATTATGTGTATTATATTATATATATGAATATCATTAGATTTATGATATTTGAAGGATTTGGAACTTAATCCTAGGCTTGAAATTTGGAAAAAGAATTGAAAGAGTTGGCTCCAAAAGTTAAGAACTTGATCATAGATTCGTGCACTATGATTTTTGGGTCTATGTTAGACATATAGTGATACAAGTGTTGTTAGTTTCAAAATCTTATTGTGATTATTTACTTGAATAGATTGCTTTGAGTTGGAAGTTCAACGAGATGGGAAGACTCGAGACCCGGAGTGATTGTTCAATTAATTAAGGCAAGTGGATTTCTAAACCCTTGTTAAGCGTATGAAATTCGTGTATTTCCTTGTAATATGTGTTTGGGGGTAATGAGACTTGGTGATGGGTTAACTTGTCCACGTTGATTAATTCTAATAATGAAAAAGGGGTATAAAAGGCAATGTGATTAATTGTTTGTGTGTGATGTGTTGAGAATTGTGTGTTACGGGCATTGGTACGGGTACTAGTGTTATAAAGGGAAAGTTTATTACTATAGAGTGCGGATTGTAATTCGAGAATGCCAAAGCATATAGGCATTAG
>NW_006239674.1:81662-99295 GCF_000226075.1 Solanum tuberosum | reverse complement strand
CTTTCTCCTTATTTATGATCTTGTTCTATTCTAGAAACAAGGTCATTTGAGACTTGTGTTTTTCTTTTGAATCAATTGTAATACTTTAGAGGCTTGCACACGTGACAATCAGATTTTGGGGTATTTTTTAGTTGATTAGAAAATTTTCTGCATTTTATTGTAATGGTTGAGTTTTAGGCTGACTTGTCTTGGTGGGATAAGACGAGTGCTATCACGTCCATTTTTGGGTCGTGACAATAAAGGAGAAGACAAAGAGATAAGAAGACAAAGAATATAAGAAGAAGAAGACAAAAAGATAAAAATAAGATAGACACATGCGCATTATTATGTATAGAAAGTCGTAAAGTGTGCAGTAATCACATTATTGTAAAGAATAGTATGTAAAAAAGGTCGTAAAGTGTACAGTAGACATGTAAAAAAGTCGTAAAGAGTACAGTAGACGCATTATTATAGAGAATAATATAGGATTAGAATTGTCTATATAAAGGAATGTACATGTAACATAATAAGCAAACCTTCAATAAACGAAACAAGCTTTCATAAAAAACACTCTCAAATACTTAAGATATTCATACTTAATAGATAATGGAACAACCTTCAGATATCATGGATAAGCAAGAGGCAAAGGTATATTGTTCAACAAATATGCAGAACTAATTTCATATATTCCTGAATATCATATATATGATTAAATAAGTTTATATTAGTTATTATGTATTAGAATTATTTGAATCATGATTTCTAGTTTATTAGCACACTGGAAACAGGGAGAAAACTTCTATACTATGCCATCCTAATGTTGAAACCGGTAGGCAAGGAAAGCTGTTAGGAGAGTAAACAAAGTTGAGGCGCTGATAAGAAGGAAGTATCCGCTAAAGTACAATGCTAGTAGTGACAGGAGAACATGATAAACAAATAATCTAGTTCATAATGATCTAATATGAATTTAATCAATTATGAATATGATAGGAAGGAATAATTGAAAATAAAAACCTGCATGATAAAGAACATGACTACATACATGCATGATGAAATAATAAAAAACTATGAAACTTTAATCCTATATATACTTAAAGGTATAGAAATAATTGAATTAAGAAGAATCTTATGGGAAAAAATATTTAATGACGACGAATTAGAAGATATACTAAATCAACAATTGTATGAAATAGACCTACACGATCTATACTTAGACCTCGAAAGAATAGAGTTATATGATTTAGAAATAGATTCAGATTGAAATGAACTACGAATATTTACAATATTGGACAGAAGCTATGACAGATATAAAACTATTAGAAAAATTAATGGAAAATAATTTACATATGTACCTAAGAACCCAAGATATGTTATATCTAGAATACATCACAAATAATATTAAAGAAATATTCAAATTAAGACAACTATCAGAAGAATATTACAATAAGTATTATTACATTTTTTCAGGAATTTTGCACCTCCAAAAAATGTTTTTACACTTATTTAATATACTCTGACTGCATTTTTATTGGCTTATTGATTGAATGGTAAAGTGGGATGGCAGAAATCTTTTATGTTTAATCATATGGGAGTTAAAGGCAACTTAATCTAGGTTGATGTTAATGATGTAATCACAATTTTACATGAGGTGCTTCTCCTATCTTCTTCACAATTTTTGAAGGTTTTAGAGTATCCCAGTTTATACATATGCTTTGTGTTTCCGGGTATCAATGGTTATCTTTGTTTTTTTACTAGAAAAGGGACTAGGCACTTCTATATGCAGTTTCCCACAAAAAATCACTTTTGGAGATTGCCATCCTTTTTATATAACGCTGGAACTAGAAGGGACATTTTTTGGGGACTTAATTCAATCTAAGATTGAAAGTCTTTTGCTAATTGTTGTCTCTAATTTTTTATCACTTTTGATCTAGATTCTTGAATTGACTCTATTAGTATCATAATTAGTTTTAATCTACTAATTTTAAATATTAAGATCAATTGGCACTTATTTGGGAATTTTGTTATTGAATTTCACATATCTTTCAATTTCTTTCTTTAATGTTTATGATTTTGCTACCGCATTATTTTCTTGCTTATTCAAGTAACCCGATTCTTATCACTTCGCTATTTTGTCTGTTGAAGGAAATAAGTAGGTTTTTTGAACACGGTTACAGATTTGAGTATATTATATTAAGTAGTCCAAAAAATTAACCAAAGTTAGTCTCGTGACAGTTACAAAGACCCAGTGAGACAACTAGAGACTCTACATCTTGTACAAAAACTTCTTTACACCAAACGTAAAACAAAAAAATACACTTCATCTTGAGCTCTTTTACAGAGTTGTGTTATTATTTACTTAGTTATTATTTTTTCCCTCTCTTGTCTATTAACTTTTTATCCATGCATGTTATATCTATTTAACATTCAATTGGTAGTGGCTTACGTGACTTGATTTTCTTTAGTTACCCAACTTAATTGATAATGAATGATCTTATCTAATCCATTAAATTATGCTCAATGATCAACTTATATAAATGAATTCATAAATCAAAAATATGTACAACTCTCTCCATTAGGAAAAGCAGTAGAGGAAACATACAAATTTAACGAGTAAGTTCATTTTTCAACTTTATTATTTTCTGTATATGTGTTCGTAAAAATATATTATTCTTGTTTATATAATATTTTATTTTATAAGTTTTAAGTTTTATAAATTATCATTGTTTCTTATATACATGTTTATGAGTTAAAATTAAACTGATGTATTGACATGGAAGTGTTAGAGATTGACTTTTGGTCCTCTTAAATGTCATGTCTTTACCATTAGCTTTGAGTCTTTGCTTAGCTTGAAGTTATTTGAAACTTTAATTTTTGATACCTTAAATTTGCTGAAATTGGTAAAAAAAAATGGATAAATGAAAAAAATAGGTATTCATATATAATATTTTGGTGATTCATGTTTATTAATGTTTTCCTAATTATATTTATAAGTGGATGAATGAAACTACTCTAACCGTTGAAATCGGTAATCAAAACAATAAAGTGGAATACACATCAAGAACATTACTTATGGAAGAGTATCATGTAATATATGAATACATTAAATGTTGCTCAAAATATAATTCATTAAACATTTTACCTACATAGCTAAATTTAGATGTTAGAATTTTGTAGTTTCAAATAATATTTAATCATCTAGAAGAAGTCATTCAAATATAAGTTACTATTCATCTATTTCAGCTTGTATTTTTTCACTTTATTCTATTATTCATTACAATGTATTTTTAATACGATTTATTTTGTATGAGCTACTTGTATGGGATGTTAGCAATCTATGTTTAAATAATCTTACTGATTCCAGCAAACTTTGCAGAAACACGAAGTTGCCAAAGTTTAATGAACCACTGAAGAACAGAATAACAGAAGAACAGAAATTAATTCACAAACGAAAATCTGTAAAACATACCAGAATCTGGAAAAACAGAATAGGAAGAAGATCAAGCCCACTGAATGCACAATGTCCCCTTAAGGAAATTATTCCCCTCTAGTATCCGAGGTTTGATTTGGAATATGTCCTCCCAGGATAGAATGATCTCAATCATCAGTGTATTGATACCTAAAACGCTGGTGTCAGCGAACCACTCAACGACAGTAAAGTACACGAAGAAATTTTGTGCAGAAGAAGAAGAAGAAATCAGAATTTTTCGTAAGTAAAAAATCTGAAGAATAACATGTATTTATAGACAAGAGGAACTGGTTTTGAAAGGTTGCAACCTTTCAAAAACCACACGACCATTTCAGAAACTCATTAACAAGCCTAAAGTCTTAACCTTGTTCCTGAACATTGTCTTCATCATGAGAATGAATTGAGTTGATTGACAATGTCGAACCGTCAGTCACAATTTTGTTTTTCTCCTTGAATCTAGCTCTTGGGATCTCCAGTCTGCTAGATAGAGTTACCGCCATGTTGACTTGTCCTAAGCCCTAAATCCATTCCCTTAGATGATATTTCAACTTCCTCTCTCACTAGGCCTTTCGTTAGTGGATCTGACACATTATCGCTTGACTTCACATAGTCAATTGTGATGATTCCACTAGAGAGCAGTTGCCTTATGGTATTATGTCTCCGTCGTATATGACGAGACTTACTGTTGTACATGACGCTCCCTGCCCTACCTATTGCTGCTTGACTATCACAATGTATGCAAATAGGTCCCACGGATTTGGGCCAGAATGGAATATCCTCTAGGAAATTCTGGAGCCATTCAGCTTCTTAACCAGCCTTATCTAAAGCAATAAATTCAGATTCCATTGTGAAGCGAGCGATACATGTCTATTTGGACGATTTCCAAGAGACTGCTCCTCCACCAAGTGTAAACACATAACCACTTGTGGATTTTACTTCATTTGACCCAGTGATCCAATTTGCATCACTATATCCTTTAATCATGACAGGATATTTATTATAATGCAAAACATAATGTTATGTATGTTTCAGATACCCCAGCACACGTTTCATTGCCATCCAGTGAGTTTGATTCGGATTACTAGTAAATCGACTCAGTTTGCTAATAGCACATGCTATATCTGGTCCCGTACAATTCATAATATACATCAAACTTTCCAACACTCTGGCATATTCCAATTGAGAGTCACTTTCACCTACATTCTTTTGAAATGTAAAGCTTAAATCAATTGGAGTTTTGACAACATTGAAATTCAAGTATTTGAACTTAATCCAATACTCTTTCAATATAATGAGATTGAGATAATGCTAGTCCCTGAGGAGTTTTGAGAATCCTGATCCCTAAGATCAAATCAACAACTCCTAAGTCCTTCATATCAAACTTGCTAGACAGCGTGCGCTTAGTAGCATTTATATCATTAATATCTTTACTCATTATTAACATGTCATCAACATACAGACAAACAATGACTTCATGATTCATAACGTTTTTAATGTAAACACACTTATCACATTCGTTAATCTTGAATCCATTTGCCAACATTGTTTAGTCAAATTTAGCATGCCATTGTTTAGGTGCTTGCTTGAGCCCATAAAGCGACTTCACAAGTCTTCACACTTTCTTTTCTTTACTAGGAACTACAAACCCTTTAGGTTGTTCCATATAATTTTTTTCCTCCAACTCTCCATTTAAGAAGGCTGTCTTTACATCCATTTGGTGGATTTTAAGATCATGCACTGCCGCTAGTGCTATTAACATCCTAATTGATGTTATCCTTGTTACTGGAGAGTATGTATCAAAGTAGTCCAGACCTTCCTTTTATCTGTATCCTTTGACTACAAGTCTAGCCTTATATTTGTCAATAGTCCCATCATCTTTAATTTTCCTTTTAAAGATCCACTTTGATCCTAAAGGTTTATTTTCGGGAGGAAGATCAGCCAATTCCCAAGTATGAATCAAAATTGATTCGACCTCACTGTTGACCGCTTCTTTCAAATAAGTTGACTCAGACGAAGACATAACTGCTTTAAATGTTTGAGGCTCATTTTCAAGCAACAGTTCCACAAAATCTGGTCCGAAAGAAGTGGGTTTCTGTTGGCGATTACTATGCCTAGGATCCTCACTAGGTAGTGTATTTACCATTGATTCTTCCCATGGTCGTTTAGGTCTTTCACTAGTCGACTCATATTCAGTTTTATACGGATAAATATGTTCAAAGAACTCAGCGTTATCTGACTCAATTATCGTATTAACATGAATCTCAGGATTATCAGATTTGTGAACCAAAAACCGACATGCCTTACTGTTCACAACATATCCAATAAATACACAATCCACTATTTACATCCCTACATTATTCAAATAGGGTGAAACGTCGCAGTGACTCAGAAAATAATACAATTAAATCAATTGCAAAAGAATTTTAAGAATAAACGAATTTTAAAGGAGTCGCCACCTAATATTAGGAAAACTAGGAAACCAATTAAATGATCTACGAAACCAAGAGATTCTAGGTAAGGGGTTCAAGTTATTCCGAAGGGAAGGTGTAATTAGGCATCCTTCGAAATCCACAACTGTGGGTCCCAACTATTTTTTCAAATTGAGGAGGAGATAAAAACAATATACAAGTATAATAAACATGCAATATACACAAGTAATAAAATAAAAGAATAATATAAGACATGGCCTAGGTTTGCCTAATATCGATAAATACAAAATAATGAATAAAACATATAATTCGAATAGCTTCAATGGGAAAAAACTCTGGGTACCTGTAAAGACACTTAGTAAAAGTGTTAGTAATAAATAAATATGAATTAAATAATAACTTTAAAATAAAATAATAACCCGTCTTATTAACATGGGAAACCTTGAAAATCGACGGTAATTTTTTCATCGGCTAATTTTAACATATAATATATATAAACTTAAACTAAATTTCCATCTTTTACAATGGGAAGGCCTCAAAAACCGACGGATAATTTTTTTCATTGGCCAATAAAATTAATACTAATAACAATAACAACAAAAATAATAAAAATGGCCAAACAAACTCTTAAGGGCAAAACTCCATAACAGCATTAATGGTTAAAATTAAAATAAGGACATCATGTGTCATCAGAAAATCAAAATAGAGTTTCTGGAAATACTTTAACACTTAGGGCCCGTTTGGCCATGCGATATGGTATCATGATATGGAATCATGAAATGAAATTGAAGCTTTGTTTGGACATGCGATATGGAATTTTTGTGGTGTTTATTTTCTCATAAACATAAAAATCTCATAAGTTGTAAAACTATTAAAATAGCCCCAATTGTTTATTCAATCTTATCAAATAAATAAAAATTTGTAAAATCTCATAATAAATTATTACAAAGCTATTTGTTCTCCACTTAAGTAATTGTTTCATCTAACTTTAATTTAATAGAAAAATAATTGAACATAAATTGTGGCGTACTAGTCTTTAATATAATCCTCCCACATAGTACGAACAATTTCTTCACGTTGAATTTGCATTTCTTGATCATGTGGCCGAGAAGACGAACCAACATTGTTATTTTGAGCCATTTGTTGGTCAATATCATCCGCAACTATATTTTCATGCTCATAGACCATAAATATTTCATCACTTTAACAATCGGTTGGTGTGAGTTAAAGTGACTATATGTTGGTGAGAATAATAAATTTTAAAAAGTAATGATGTGATTATAAATTTTATTTACATATGAAATAAATGGCTAGTAGATATAAATGTGGGGTTGTTTTAACAAACTATAAACTCGTGGATCAATTTTTGTATTAAAATATCTTAAATCATGATATGAAATTCTCATATAATTCCATATCATGGTTTTTAGAGAATATGGAATCACATCTCATGATATGAATCATGAGATGGAATCAGCGTAAAATCGCATGTCCAAACGCTGATTCCATCTCACGATACCATATCATGATATGGTAACGCATGGCCAAACGCCTACTTACAAACGAAAAGAGAAAAGAAATAAAAATACATACTTACATATAGACAAATTTGAAAAGGAAAAAAAAGGTTACCTTAGAGGAACATTAAATCTGGTTATTTTCAGTATGTCGTCATGATTTCCGGTTGGAACAAGGATTTATTGCCGGAGCTTTGATAGGGTTTTTGAGACTTTTAGTTCACCTGAGCTTCGCCGGTGTCGGAAAAGGAAGAGGGCAGCTGGCTTAGATCTGCAAAAAAAAAAAAAAAAGATCGTAAAAGGGAAAGGAAAGGGCTAGTTCATTGTTCTTCGCTGATCTGAACTAGAGCTTAGATCTCGTTGTTTCGTTTGCTGGGAGAGCTTGACTTGCGAGTTCGGAGCTCACTGGATGTTGGGTTCGTTTGGTTCTGGTGGTTGTTTCTTGTGTTGCTGGAGCTTAGAGCTCACGCTAGAAATGGCTTAGCTTCGAGTTCACCGTTAATGGCTTCGTTTCGCGATAGGGGTTGTTTGGTGGTGGATCTGAAGGTGTGTGGAGGTCGTTTTGGTTGCTGTTCTGGTGGTTTTGGTTTGTTTCAGGCGAGTTTGGGGTCGGTGGTTGCTCTGTTTGAGCAACTGTTTCAGCTGGGTTTTGGTCGGAGAGAAGAGAGGTGGTGAGTAGTGGTCTGGTTTGGTGGCGTTTTCCGATGGAAAAGGTAAGGAACGGAGGTGGCTTGCGTACTGGTTTCAGCCAGGTTTTTGGAGGCTATTTGGTACTGTTGGTGGTGTAGTGACTGATTTAGTGGTGGTTGTTTGTGTTTTCAATGTTTGGCTACTCCAACGATGAGCTTAATCAGAGAAGGAGAAGCTAATGGTGGTTTTTATTTTCTGATGGTGAAACTCACCGAAAAACGAGAAAAAAATGAGAAAGATGGGCTTGGGTGGCGGCTATGAGAGCATAAAGGAGGAGAGAAAGATTAGGGTTCTTCCCTTTAGAAAAAGTTCCTCCTCCTAAAATATTTTTCACCACCTTCATTTTTTACCTAATCAAAACTTAAATAGAAAATTGTTATACAATGGGCTCAAATTATGGCTTGAGATTGTGGCCCAAAATTGTTGGTTGATAAAATATCTGTGTATGCAAATTTTATCTGTATTTGAATGAATTTCTAGGCTGTGCAAAATATCAAAATGAATATTAAGAGATGTAACAAATAAAATATATATATATATATATATATATATATATAATGAACATAACTAATGACATGTAAAAAATACAATTTTAAAATTAACTGATAAAAAATCCTAAATTTTGATAAATAAGGATAGTTATCGATAAATTTATTTAAAATTATAAAAAAATTATTTTGACCTATTAAATAAATAAAACTTAAAAGTTACGAATTTTGAAAATGTTAGGCCAAAATTAGGTGTCAACATGGTCGTTTAGGTCTTTCACTAGTCGACTCATATTTTCAGTTTTATACGGATAAATGTGTTCAAAGAACTCAGCGTTATCTGACTCAATTATCGTATTAACATGAATTTCAGGATTATCAAATTTGTGAACCAAAAACCGGCAAGCCTTATTGTTCACAATATATCCAATATCCACTGTTTTGGGTCCAATTTTTACCCTCTTGGGTAAAGGAACCTCTACCTTGGCTAGACACCCCCACACTTTGAAATATTTTAAGTTGGGTTTCCTTCCTTTCCACAACTCATATGGAATTGATTGTGTTTTGCTACGGGATACCCTATTGAGTATCTTATTAGCCGTAAGGATAGCTTCCCCCCAAAGGTTTCACGGTGAACCAGAACTGATTATCAAGACATTCATCATTTCATGTTCTATTCTTCCATTTCGCCAAATCATTTGACTGTGGTGTATAGAGTGCAGTAGTTTGATGAATAATGTCATATTCCAAACATATCTCTGCAAAAAGAGATTCGTATTCTCCACCCCTATCACTCCGAATCATTTTTATCTTTTAGATTCAATTGATTATCCACTTCATTTTTGTATTGCTTAAATGCATCAATTGCTTCATCCTTACTACTAAGCAAATATACATAACAAAATCGAGTGCAATCGTCAATAAAAGTTATAAAATACTTTTTTTTCACCACGAGATGGAGTCGACTTCATATCGCATATATCTGTGTGAATTAAGTCTAAAGGTTTTGAAATTTCTTTCAACTGACTTATAAGGATGTTTAACAAACTTACTTTCTACACAAATTTCGCATTTTTATTTATCGCATTTGAAATCAGGCAATACTTCTAAAGTAACCAATTTTCGCAAGGCTTTGTAATTTACATGTCCCAAACGGGCATGCCATAAATGATTTGACTCCAATAAGTAAACAGAAGCAGAATTCTTATTAGTACTGTCAACAACCATTACATTCAGTTTGAAGAGGCCCTCAGTGAGGTAGCCCTTTCCTAAGAACATCTCATTCTTACTTATTACAGCTTTGTCACTAACTAGGACACACTTAAACCCGTTCTTAACGAGCAGTGCAGCAGAAACTAAATTTTTCCTAATAGTAGGAATGTTGTGCCGTAATTTTCCTAACGTTTAGAAAAATCACATTTTTGAAATGTTCTAAGTATAAGACAATTTGAGAAAAATACTTAGAAAAGAGTCACCACTTAATTTTTTAAAGAAATTAAGAAAACTTATAATTTTCAAAGACTTAGACAGAAAAAAAATCATTTGAAAATACCAAAGAGGGTTCGGGGTTCAATTTACACTTCGAGAAGGGTTTAAGCATTTGAAGTGCCCGCTAACATGCGGTTGACTTGCGACTTGACTAAAATATATTTGACTATTTTTTAGAAAAAGGTGATTTAACATAAGAAGAATAACTTACAATATTTGATTAACTTTAAGGAAAGTAATTAAATAAATGACACATTTTATTTTATTATATTTTATTTTAATTTTTAGAGAAAGGGATACAAAAATGGAACATTTGACTCGAAATACAAGTGATTAGAATTTTAATAAAACTAGATTAATTAAAATTTATTTAATTCATTTTAAAATAACTTGAACCAATTTAATACATTAAGGCATGAAAATCATTTTAAATTAATTGAAGAATAAAAGTTTTGACTAACTTTCTTGAGAAAATGACTAAGTAAGTATTTATAATAATATTTTACATTATTAGATTAACTTTGAAAAAATAGTTAAAAAAAGAAAAAAATTTATTTTTTAAGAAAATGGAACCTTAATTGAAATATTTGAATTAGAGACAAATAATTAGAATTTTAACGAAACTAAATTAGTTGGTTTTTATTTGAGTCATTTTTGGTTTATGAAAAAAAAACTATTTTAAACTAAAAAAAAGTTTTTGACTAAAGATTATAAATGAAAATACAAGAGTTGATAAAATGAGATTTGTTAGAAATACAACAATACAGAGAAATATTTCTTCTTTTGGGGAATTCAACTAAGTTAATTTACAATTATAAAGTTAGAGTTAAATAAGATTAGCCAAAACAAAATCAATCAATTAGAAGAGTAAAAGAGATAATGAAATTGGGCCCCTTCTTGGGCCAATTTCGCTTGCACATTTGGCTTTTAACTCAATCCCGTTTTTGTATACACCGACTGTATATCAGTTTATATGAGCATATATATCAGCTCTTTTCATGTATCTCTTGCTTCCGAACACCTATATTTCGCCTCCTCCCTGTGTTTTGGCTTTTGGACACATATTTACTGCCCTGAACCGGTATATCAATGTATAAATATTGTATACATTAAATATACAACCCATTTTGGGGGCTTTTCAGGGCCTAAAATCGATCCTTAACCCCTGTTCACCATTTCCCTTTACTCGAACTACGAAGAGGCCGACCCGAACATAAAGAAGGTTGGGTTTCGAAACCCAATATCAATGCAAGAGGAAGACGGAGTCTAAGTCGAACTCGACCGATAGTAGACGTGAAAATAAATAAATGATAGGATTAGCATTTATGATTTATGAGGGAGACAAAGCAACAAAATAAACAAGTGAACACTCGCTTATCATCATTAATAAAACATCATTTAAGTAGCAATTCAAAGGGAAAATTGATGAAGACTTATTATTTTTCTAACACGAGTGATGAGCAGTAACGATACAAAATGAATGCAAGCTCATGTATGTGACATAGACAAAGATATCTTGCCTACAAAAATGGACATGCTTAAAAATGTAAGAAACAAGGAATATGCATCCATATGCCTTTCCAGGAGCAACAATGAAAGAAAAAAAAATAAAAAAAATAAAAATCATATCTTTGGGCTACTATAACACTTATCATGAATAATATTTCTAAATCATAATAATCACAAACAACAGAACTTTTAACTTCTTAAAATTTAAATTAGGATCAGTAAGTTCGGAGAATAAACATTTTATCACTTTTAAGAACTAGAGATTTAAATAAAAATACACATGAATCAATAAGAAAGCAAGTTACTACACCAAATATCTCTAGTAAAAAAAAAGGCATGTAACAAGACAGTAAAGCCACAATGATACAATGAATACAACCAACAATAAAGTGAGGCATAACGAGTCACTAATTAACAATTGAAGTCGGGAAGAAATTTACTACCGGAATAGTGACAAAACAGAACACACATCGTCTAAAAGGAAAGAACAAGGATATTACCTTTTCCGGTGTAGCGAACTTGACAACGAGCTGAGAACAGGGATTCTTCTACCACAAAATCTTAATACGAATAGCAAACAAGAATTCTGGGCAGAATTAGAGCAACTACCTTTTCGGAATTTAGAATCAAAGGACTAGAATGTGAAATTCTAAAGTGTAAAACCTATTTGCCGAAAACTCAAAGCTTCCCAAAAAAAAAACCTCTCCCACAGTGATTAAAATAGATGAATATATAGATGGACATTAGGGGGAAATCGGGTGAAATTTTTAATTTCAAATTCAAATTTCTTGCTCCTTTTCAAGGCCAACAGGAAGCAACTGGGTTTGGTATGAAATTTTCTCCAAAATCCTAGAAAATCCGAGGCAGCAAGGCTACTGCGTACAGCTGCTGTTGACATTTTGGACTGCTGCTGCTATTGTTGAAATTAGAAGGGAAAGAGGGGGTGGGGCCGGTTTGGTGCATGTTGTTGTATTATTATATGTTGGGTTTCTCTTGAATTGGAAAATAAGTGGGCAGGTGGGGTCGGTTTGGTACATGTATTGTATTGTATTGTTAATGTTGGGTGCTTTTTGAATTAGGAAATAGGTGGGCCAAGGGTTATTGGAAGGGGATTAGGAAAAACTTAGCCAATTTTTTGGGTGCTTTTTGAATTAGGAAATAGGTGGGCCAGGGGTTAATAATTAACTTAATTATAAACTAATTAACTCGAAATATAAGCTATTAATTAACTTAAACTAAATAACCAAATATTTAAATGAGACTAAAATCCTTTTGAGACAATTTTCTAACATTCATAAAATATACTAATTAGACACACAATTATATAATAATTAACTTAATTATAAACTAATTAACTCGAAATATAAGCTATTAATTAACTTAAACTAAATAACCAAATATTTAAATGAGACTAAAATCCTTTTGAGACAATTTTCTAACATTCATAAAATATACTAATTAGACACACAATTATATAATAATTAACTTAATTATAAACTAATTAACTCGAAATATAAGCTATTAATTAACTTAAACTAAATAACCAAATATTTAAATGAGACTAAAATCCTTTTGAGACAATTTTCTAACATTCATAAAATATACTAATTAGACACATAATTCTATAAGATATCACATTTATTATTTTAAAATTTATAAAAATGACAAAACTACTTAAAATGACTTGAAAATTATTTTGAATTTTATAAAGCCAATTATTTCAAATCATTTGGAATTTAGGAAGCTCGATGATTAATTTATATTGTGGAGGTCCAAAATTGGATGTCAACAAGGAACATACAGAACGTTGTTCAAAGTCAACACCTTGTCGGATGTCATTTTCAACATTACTTTTCCAGTTCCTGCAATCTTTGTTGTTGTTGTGTTCCCCATGAACAAATCTTTATCGAACTCAGCAGGAGTGTACATTGCAAAGGCTTCTTTCGTAGAGCAAATATGTCGAATGACACCTGAGTTAAGAAACTACTCCTTGGGATTTACAACTAAGTTGCACTCAGAGATCATTGCACAAAGGTCATCTGCATCTTCCATATCTTCCACGATGTTTGCTTGACTTTTGCCTTTGTCTTTGTCTTTGTCCTTTCTTGGAGCACGACAATCAGAAGACTTGTGACCAGCCTTACCACAGTTGTAACAGTTGCCCTTGAATTTCTTCTTGGCCTGTTCTGACTTTTGTCCGTTGGACTTCTTTATCTTCTTACCTTTGGCAGGAGCTTCTTCAACAATATTAACTCCAATTATTGTTGAACTCTTACAAGACTTCTTTTCGGCGGTCTTGTTATCTTCCTCAATCTTCAGCCGAATCATAAGATCTTCAAGCTTCATTTCCGTACGTTTATGCTTTAGATAATTCTTCAAGTCGTTCCACGAAGGAGGCAACTTCTTGATCATTGCAGCCACTTGAAAAACATCATTTATTATCATATCCTCAGCAATCAGATCATGGAAAATAAGTTGAAGTTCCTGCACTTGTGATCCAACAGTTTTACTATCTGACATTTTTTAGTCTAAAAACTTTGCGACCACAAACTTTTTCAAGCATGCATCTTCTGTCTTATATTTCTTATCAAGTGCATTCCACAATTCTTTCGAAGTTGTCATTGCACTATAGACATTATATAAGTCATCCTCTAAAGCACTCAGAATATAGCCCTTACATAGGAAGTCTGCCTGTGTCCATATCATGAACTTTTTTCTGTCTGACATATCAGTAGCAGGCACTGCAGACCAACAGTGGTAAGCTAGAAAAATACATGTTGCTGTCATCCTTTGAAATTCGCACCAGAGAATTTTTTGATTTCTCTGCTGGTGGTACAGTAGTTCGGGTTGGTGCAGCAATAGCCACTGTAACATTGTTGTTTGCCATTTCTGATAAACAAAAATCGATACAAACTTAGTAAGCAATAACTTAAATTGCAAACATAATAGGAGTATAAAACCACAAAGGTTTTTGTCTCCAACAGAAACATAGATTAACAAATAAAATAATTTCCTTAAGATTGTTAGCAATTTGTGTTTAAATAATCTTACTGATTCCTGCAAACTTTATAGAAATGCGAAGTTACCAAAGTTTAATGAACCAGCGAAGAACATAAATTAATTCACAAACTAAAATCTGTAAAACATACCAGAACCTAGAAAAACAGAATAGGAAAAAGATCAAGTCCACTGAATGCACAGTGTCCCCTTAAGGAAATTATTCCCCTCTAGTATCCGAGGTTTGATTTGGAATATGTCCTCCCAGGATAGAATAATCTCAATCACCAGTGTATTGATACCCAAAACGCTGGTGTCAACGAGCCACTCAACGGCAGTAAAGTACACGAAGAAACTTTGTGTAAAAGAAGAAGAAGAAATTAGAATTTTTCGTAGGTAAAAAATCTGAAGAATAACATGTATTTATAGACAAGAGGAACTGGTTCCGAAAGGTTGCAACCTTTCAGAAACCACACGACCATTTCAGAAAGTTTGCAACCTTTCAAACGGTCATGGTTGTTCCTGAAAGTCTTTTAGAACAGTCATCTCCAACGGCTGGAAATTCAGATAAAATGAGAAAGTAATTTAAATAAAACGGGTCACGCCGATCCAAGTCGGATCGGGACGTTTCGGTTAATTAACTAATTAAGTGAAATGTTTGGCCATTTAATTTTATTTAATTAATTAAATAAATAATTAAGACAAACTTTGTCCAAAAATAATCTCTCGATCATTTTCCGAAGACGAAGCCGAAGCCGAGCGACAACGGCGCGAGAGGGTTCCCTCTTTCCAACCCTTTTAACAATTAATAGAAGTGGTTCTCTATTTAAACTCTTCTATTTTTCTTTCCACCACCGATGAGGGAGAAATGTCTTTTTACTAAAGTTTGTTTTAATTATTTATTAATTAATTAAATAAAATTAAATGGCCAAAACGTTTCAATTAATTAGTTAATTAACCGAAACGTCTCGACCCAAACACACGTGCAATGCACGTGTCTAGAGACTAGTATTATAAAAATAGGAAGCTTTAAAATGCAAAATTGAATTACCATTTTACCCCTACACTAAATTATAATATTATAAATCATTTAATTAATCATTATATGATAAATCATGTATCATATTACAAGTGGAAAGACCTTAAATGAAAAGTTACATTTTCATAATATCATATTTTTACATTTTTTTTTTTTTTTCACCATTTTTATAAATATTTTCTTGTCTTAATGACTTGATAAAATGCCCACACCATAAATGTTGAAGTAAATTCCACGTAGCAATATCTCTAAGACAAAAGGTCAAATAACCACTTAATACCACATATAATACTAATTAAATTGGTTTGCATTTAAAAACAATTAGGAGTTTTTTTTTCTTTTGCATTGTCTTTTTCAAGTGGACAAACATGTTAATTATTATAGGCAGACAAATATATCTTAAATCTAATATAAAAATTGTGTGGAATGTTCTATAAAAAAACATATTTTAAGGAAATATTGTATTCTTTTACATCATAGAGTAACATGTATGCATGTTTAATATAAAATAACTACTATAAATAGTATCAAAATTACCTTAATTTATATTTCAACTTTGCAAATATTAAATCCATTTTGAATGCAAGTGTAAGGAGATTAAAATATAAGATTAATATTCATTATCCTTAGAAACTTGTATTTTTTTATATACTTTAATATCTATTTTTATCATCTATCATATCAGTTAAAATTGTATAGAAAATTTTGATACCAACTAATAGCAATATACATGCAACCAAAACTAGTATATATATATAAGAAAAAAATATTACATAATTATTTTTTTGTAGAAGTACTAAAGAAAATATCCTAGCCTCAAATATTCATTTGTTTTCATACCATACATCCACTATATTATACCAATGAAAAAAATTTGGACAAAATAGTAAAGAACCAATTCTTGAAGAGATCATAAATTGTAATATCGTGAAAATATGACACATTTACAAGCCAGTTGCATGATCGGAGATAAAGTCTTTATAAATGTGACTATTTCCGAGTAACCTGATCATTGTTGGGGAATTGTTTCTTTACAAATATAACTACAATGTTTGATTTTCGAGTAACATGTTCATTATCGGGGGAATTATTTCTTTACAAATATAACTACCATACCTGATTTGTCAGGGGGAATTGTTCGAAAAGTAACTGGGAATCGAAACTCATTCAGAAGACGAGCCGCAACACGTGACGCCCCAAGCAACCCCAAGAGTTCTTTATGATAAAGAACAACTCACCGTTTTCGAAACCGTATCCTACGATGAGTACAACATGCGAAATTATCTGTCTTGCACTATTAACATGTGGCCATTCACCCTCTAAAGGATAATAAACACCCTGAAACAAAAGAAACAACATTAGCTAAAACTTAGCGTAACCTTCAACATCTTTTCTTTCCTTTTAAAATTAAAATTAAAAGGTAAATAGAAGGCTATGCCCCTTATTTGTTCCAATGTCTTTCTTTAATAAAGTTGATTCCTTGACACAAAAGCTAATTCAAAGACAAATCAAATATGAATCCCTCAATCGCAAAAAATCAAGCTCAAGAATTTTTGCAACATAAGAATTATTGCAACAACATCCATGATATTTTGATACCTACAAAATATTGAACAAAAATCTACCAAAAAGAGTAGTATGTATATATGTATGTATGAACAAGTTCTGGGAACTAAAGAGCTTGGGCCATGATATATGACATTTCTAAAGTTTCGTGTGTTGGAAACACGAGATGCTCTAATACAACAATCTTATAGACATTTTGTTCTACCTAAATTTGATTTTTTTTCTTTTCTTGTTAAACCTTAAATTTCGTGCATATGGCGCAAAAATAGAGCACCAAAGTCGATGGAAGATTTTGAAACTGCCATTCATTTCAAACGAATAGGAAAACAAAACATGAAACCAATTAAACTGTAAAAATACAAACATAATAGGAAAATTACATGCAAAAAGGGTACAGAAATAAAACATGAGTAACATTATATATATATATATATATATATATATATATATATATGATGGTTAATG